>NW_015505696.1:651154-717353 GCF_001515645.1 Sinocyclocheilus grahami
AGAGTTGAGCTCCAACCCTAATTAAACACACCTGAACCAGCTAATCAAGCTCTTATTAGGCATAGAAACTTCCAGCAGGTGTGTTGAGGCAAGTTGGAGCTAAACTCTGCAGGACACCGGCCCTCCAGGACCGAGTTTGGACAGCCCTGGTTAAAAACAACTGTGGCACAAACGACACACACACACACACACACACATATATATATATATATATGTGTGTGTGTGTGTGTGTGTATATCCATAAAAGTTACTGTAATTTAATTATGAGAATTAAATTTTTTTATATAATGTAATTACAAGTACTTAATTTTTGGAATTACGTAACTCTGCAGGACACCGGCCCTCCAGGACCGAGTTTGGACAGCCCTGGTTAAAAACAACTGTGGCACAAACGACACACACACACACACACATATATATGTGTGTGTGTGTGTGTGTGTGTATATCCATAAAAAGTTACTGTAATTTAATTATGAGAATTAAACATTTTTATATAATGTAATTACAAGTACTTAATTTTTGGAATTACGTAATCCAGATTACATGTATTTCCAGCTCTATTACAATTTATATACTATAGACAGTGTATACACACACAGACACACTCACACACACACACACATATATATATATATATATATATATATATATACACATACAATTTATTTTTTGTTTCGTTTTTGCATTACAGTTTGACAATTGCGGAATTGTCTCGAAGAAAAATTACTTAATGGTTCTAAAAAAAAAAGAAAAGACATAATTTTCTTCGAGCAAAAGTAATGTGACAAATGCAATGCAGTCTTTCTTTTCCGGTTTTCCAGGGTAAAATACGAGATGCCCTTAACAGGTTTTGTGCAATTCACCCTCATAGATGACTAATAATATAACTGATAATTTCCTTGTTGTCTAAATGCGGAATCAACCTGCATTTAATGAAGGCTGAATAATCTAGATTTACGAAACACAACATCATGATGCACAGTCACGGAAAGTGCTTGAGATCACACACCCTCACTCGCACCAGTCAATACTTTCTCCCAGTTTCAAAATGTTCTATGTACTTTTTACACAATTTTTATATGAGTCATGACTAAATTTCACAATCCAGTGAAGCAGGATAATGTGTGCATAATATGTGAATCTATGCATAATAAAAATATTTCAAACCATATCAACGACTCACCCAAACATTCTGGTTCTCTATTTAATCAATTAATACATACATTCTTACATCAAATCCACACTAACACAACACATGAAAAAATTACTATTGAATATAATGGCACACAATTAGTTTTGTATTTTAACATACTGGCCCGTGCATTTTGATTAATAAAACTTTTGCAATCAGCAAAATTATAAAATATTTGAAGTTCCTATTCAATATAGCAATGCTGTGGTGAGAATCCGGATTAAACTATGGACCCACATGACAACAATTAAATGTAATACAACATTAATCAACAGAATGGATTATGACAATCATTTTGTTTTAAGATTGTGATGTTAGGGTACTTTATAATGTAATATGACACCGAAAAGTGCTGTTTAACAAAACAGTAGTGAGATCAGCCAGATCTACATCCATTAACGTACAGTACAGACATCAGTACAGACATACAGTACAGACATCAGTACAGACATACAGTATAGACATCAGTACAGACATACAGTACAGACATCAGTACAGACATACAGTATAGACATCAGTACAGACATCAGTACAGACATACAGTACAGACATAAGTACAGACATACAGTACAGACATACAGTACAGACATCAGCACAGACATCAGTACAGACATACAGTACAGACATCAGTACAGACATACAGTATAGACATCAGTACAGACATCAGTACAGACATACAGTACAGACATAAGTACAGACATACAGTACAGACATACAGTACAGACATCAGCACAGACATACAGTACAGACATCAGTACAGACATACAGTACAGACATACAGTACAGACATCTACAGACATACAGTACAGACATCAGTACAGACATCATACAGTACATACAGTACAGACATCAGTACAGACATACAGTACAGACATCAGCACAGACATACAGTACAGACATACAGTACAGACATCAGCACAGACATCAGTACAGACATCAGTACAGACATCAGTACAGACATCAGTACAGACATACAGTACAGACATCAGTACAGACATCAGCACAGACATCAGCACAGGCAACACCACCAGGGACTGACTGCAGAATCTCACCAAAACACGCCCAGGTCATATTTCACCCCAATAAAGCAAAAGAAAACTAAAAAAACAGGGAATTAAAAATTGCACATAGAAAATTACATTTTGGCAGGTTTCATGATTTACAATTCTCATTAGCATGATGCAAAAAAGCGTATGTTTTAAAAATGTTAAGTATTTATTAGTGCTGTCAAACGATTAATCGAATCCAAAATAAAAGTTTTTGTTTACATAATACTTGTATGTGTGCTGTGTATATTTATTATGTATATATAAATACAAACACAAGCACGTATATATTTCAGAAAAATATGTTATGTTTATAAATATATTTATAATATAAATGGTAAAAATATAAATACAGACTAATATAATATTTTCTAAATATATACTGTATGTGTGTGTATTTATATATACATAATAAACGTACACAGAACACACATATATTATGCAAACAAAAACTTTTATTTTGTATGCGATTAATCGTTTGACAGCACTAATATTTACACATCATCACTTAGAGAAACTAAATAGCAAAGTCCTAAAAGGAAACATTTTCCTTATACAAAATGTAATGCTTTAGGGTGAAATGTGGCCTGAAATTGTTGTCGAGCGATTTAAAATCATGTTTTCTTGTTTTTCTTACATGATGGTTTAACAAAGATATCACGAAGTGTAAATCTCATTTACAGTGGAGCGAACAATCTAGACAACGTGCAAAGAAGTCATTCAGTGCAACCTGTAACATGTAAGGCAGCACAGTGTTAAAAACGCTCAAGGTTATATAGCTCTGATTTCTAAGTGTCATAAATAAAGGTAAAGTAATTAAACCCTTCAATACAACACAAAAAACTTTAAAGTGGTCTCTTATTTTCCTAGCTTCTATGGTTTAATGCAAGAGCTTAGACTGGTCAGTATCTCATTTGGTTTTTGGTTTGTTATAGTTACTTTTTAAGGGAGTAACGCAATATTGTAATGCGTTACTTTTAAAAGTAACTTTGGTGATAAACAAGTTAGGTCAGAAGTAATGTAAAAGTAGTCCGATTATAGTACCTAAAATGTGTAATGTAACAGATTACGTTACAAACTACAATTTTTGTCATGCATTTTGGAATCAGTAACGGATTACAATTTGTAAGTAATCGTTACTTTTAAAAGTATCACCTCTGAGTGTGTGTCTCTGCGGTGTTCACGCGCGGTGTTCTCAGTGCGATGGGAGTCTGTGAGGATGGACACACGGCAAATCCTGCGACTCTTGATCGGTTTATCGGGCTTGAACGGAGCGTGTGATGGTAAGTATGAGGGGGTTGTTTATTGCAGCAGTGTTTTGTTTACAGCCGGGTGTCGGTTCGGTTCGTTTAAGGTGTTTTAGTCGCTGAACGTTAGCCGTTTTTAATACAACAACAACATGGCGCTGGGATTTAACGACTAGCCCCATAAACTCTCTGCCTTTTCGCTGACTTGCTCTCAGTATGTCTGAAACATTAATGTACGGTGTGCTTGAAGTTATATTTTATATACGTGCTGTTTAAATAACAGTAATGAAGCAGGATGACCGTGTTTATGATAGAAACTCAAAGGGCTAGCATGCTAACAGGCTAACTCGGTTTAATATGAGGCTGTGAATTCGGTTAAAAGCTTCAGACCAACTAAAGTGATCAAATGCCCTGCGTTTAACCTTTTATAAGTCTGAATATGGTTTATTATGGTTTTCACATTTGACATTCATTTGGGTTTAGTTCTCTTTAAAAGCTGCTTTCATTGAGCTGTTGCACATTTGCTGTAGTATACTTCTCCTCGTTTTTGTGTACGTTTATCATTTTGTGTATTTGTTTTTGTGTCTAGGAAGTAATATGAGAGGCTTTATATTTTACATGAGCACCGCATCAGTTACAGTAAACAAATGCAGATTAGGGATATGCCGGGATCACATTTTCATGTTGCGATTAATTGCTAATGTTTTTATCACGGTATGCGGTATTATCACGATATTGAAATTGTTTAAAAAAAAATAAAGTGCTGTCATAATACAGTATAACAGGTTTAATAACTTTTTTCTTAAAACAAAAATAACTGAACATTTAAATGCAATAAAGCAATACAGAAACATGTATAAAGTCAAAAGTTGTACACAGATTAAAGAGCAAAATAAACCTTTACAATAAGACCTCATTAGTTAGCCTTAGTTAATGCATTAACATTCACAATAGCTACATTTGCTACAGAAGTTATTACTCTGTTAAAAAAATACAAGTCTTTGTTCATGTTAGCTCATTAAATAAATAACACAGTTGCAGCTTTCGATTTTAACAACGTGTTATTAAATATTGTAATTACCTAAGATTAATGAATGTTCAGAAGAATTTTTCATTGGCCGTTTATGTTAACTAATGAAGAATCAAAACACTTTCAAACTATATCTAAGGCATGTTGTAGTCCAGATTAAAATGTAAAAAAAAGTTTGGCAGCATACAGCGCTGTTGACCAGCTGATGGGAAAAGTATTCTTAAAATGAATTCAAAATTCGGAATAATTTGTAATTATACACGGTATTTAGAAGTGCCCACGATAACGATATCGTGCATATTCATTACCGTGATATATCGCATTACCGAATACCGGCACAAGTCTAATGCAGATTCAGTAAACAGAAAATGGGTTTATTTGGATCCTGGCGGACTGTTTTATTGAAACTTATTTATTTGAGTCTGAATATGATTTTTAACAGTCAGAAGAGCCTATATAAACACATCTGTATTGGCTGACCTGTTGCACATTAACACGGGTGTAAGTTCCTCCAAATGTTTACTGTTATTTTTGTTATTAATATTAGGTTTACGCGTTATATTTAGCTAAGCAGTAGAAAGGAGCTCTCAGTTCACTATAAGTACAGTGGAAAATCAAGTAAATGGATGCTCTCAGTATGAAATAACATGTTAATGTCAGGACAGAAGGAAGGTGTGTGGTCTGCAGATCGAAGTATAGGTCTGCAGCTTTCCTTTGAGTGATGATATGGTTTTGAGTAACAATAACCTCTGAGTGCAGGTTATGATAATGGCTGGGTGTTTTGTGGGTTAAATCTCAGTTCTTTGTGAAGAACGGACAAAATAAGGATATGACCGAAGAGTGACCCCATTTCTCTTATATATATGTCTGTCTGGCTCTTTCTCTCCGCATCATATAGAAATACAGCATGTCTTTGTTAGTGTTTGGTTTGATATGGGGGTAACTCATAGCCAAGGGGTTTTTCTTTGTTCCTGTGAAGGTTTCTTCTTAACCCGCTGTAAAAAGGCCCTTAATGTTTTCTGCATATTAAAGACTTGACAGGCTTGGACATGCACTCTAGTTTAAGAGCTCTGCATTTCCCCCCAAGGTTCAATAAAGTGCATCTATCTGTCTGTTGATTAATATGTCTATTTTCTGGGTTTCTTCTGCGAGGCGTATTTGGAGTTTCTCTGGCCTTCGGATGGAGATTTACTGCTGATCACAGAACCGTGCTTCACTGAAAGATACGCATGACAATCGCAGCTTCTGTCGAATCGCGATCTCGATTCCATTTCGATGTATCGTGCAGCCCTAGTGTGACCTTTAGCTTTGTGGAATTATGCTACATAAAACATCTGCACGAAACGGAAACAGCAGACGGGCTGAATGAGGCGCAGATTCACTCTCTGACAGCAGGTGGCGCTTACGGAGCAGCAGCGATACAGCGTTTCCTTTGTTACCGCTTTAAACAAAGCAGCACTGCACTTAACAGTACTTTAATATGCATTATATGGAGGTAAGATGAAAAGAAAATACCATCTAAACCAGAGGTTCTCAACTCTGGCCCTCGAGATCCACTTTCTCCTGCAGAGTTTAGCTCCAACCTTGATCAAATTCACCGGTCTGTAACTTTCTAGCAAATCTGAAGATGTTGATTAGCTTGTTCAGGTGTGTTTGATTAGGGTTGGAGCTAAACTCTGCAGGAAAATGGACCTCGAGGGCCAGAGTTGAGAACCACTGATCTAAACTTTCCTGAAGACTGTCAGTTCCCCTCAGAGATACATTCATATAAACCTGTGTTTCTTACCATTTCTTCATAATTAATTTGCTAGCAATTTCTGAGTGAAAACTGTTTCTAAACCAAACTTATTCCGTGTACTGTTGCTCACCCAGTTTTGCAACAGCATGGATAACATTAGTAATCCTCAGATAGCAGCTAATGCTTTTTCCACCTTGACTTACAACAGAGTAAACAGAGATTGTGTGTCATATTTAATGAGAGCAGTGAAAAGCTTATCTGAACACACGACTGAAGCGTGAGAGGGATTACACCGCTTCAGATACAAAACATTAATGAGCAAATCTCAAAAATGCAGGGTACAGAATTATTTTTGCCTCATCTGCCAATGGCAGTGAATTGATTAATGTAAATATGTATAATGCAATTAGCATTTTATTGAATAAGCTGTGTATTTGTAAAATGTAACTATTTAGTTTTATCCTTGTTTTGTGGTGTACAATACAGGTCATTGTGTCATGCGCAGCATCTAATCTAACCTCCTAAAGCTAAGAAAACCCCTAGTTATAATTTTAAATCAAAATGTAAGTTTCTTTGTTGCAGCCAGTTTTTGTTAATATTTAGAATTAGATTTTATTTTTATATTTTCAGTTTTTTTTAAGGTAGTTTTAGTAATTATTTTAATTAAGGTTGTTTTAGTAATTTTGTTGCATGTTTTTAATTTCTATTTTTATTAGTTAATTTCATGTCTATTAGGGCTGCACGATTATGACAAAAATCATAATTGTCAATTATTCCCTTAAAATTGTAATTGCAATTATTACGATTATCAATTTATATTTAATGCTGTTACCATTGTTTGAAGCAACTGCATGCCATATTTTTATATGAAAATCAACAAGCTGAAAACACTCAAATGTCAACAATATATTGGTTTGGTTTCTTCTTTAAATAAAAATAAAAGGCAAAATGTGCATGATTTTATAATGTTTTCCTAAAACTAAAATGAAAACAATGGGGAAAAACCCATAAGATAACCTGCAGAAAGAAAAAAATTAAGCATGCTGAATAATGCAAGTGGACTTTTTAATGTAATTGTGCCTTTGAATTATTACGTAATTGTGGCATATGTAATTGTAATCACGCTTTGATTAATTGTGCAGCCCTAATGTCTATATAGTTTTTAATTTTTTAATTGTAGTTAGTACTTCAGCTTGAAATAAATGAAAATTAGAAATGTTTCCTTGGCAATTAGCTGAAATAAAATATAAAAATTTTTTTTTCATTTCAGTTCAGTTAATGTTTATTTTATTACACATAATAAAAATGCTTTTTAGTGGTTTTGCTCAACTATCTGCTGACCATTATTTTCACATAGCGTTTTAAACCACACATTATCTTGTAGCCCCTAATAAAATCACTGACAAGTAACAAGTTTTGTTTACTCAAACTCACTTTTGTCACATGTTGAGGTTTAATTTTAGGCCCTCCATGTATGTAATAAATATTTTTAATGTCTTAAAGACACATTTGACATTTTATTTTTAAATGTATACGGTTCCTAACATCATATTATTGTAATCTTACCAAATGTCTTGTAAAATACCCTTTAAAAGAGTTAAGTTTTCCGTTGTACCTTCAGTTAATTAGATGATTTTGTTAATGATTATTTTAGTCGTAGTTGTATTTTACACAGAAGTTTAACAGTTTGTACTCTTCACAGTTGAGAGATTTCAGCTTTTTTCTCAGTGTGTGTTGGATTGAGACTCAGGTGTATAAATTACGCCAAATAAGTAAGTGTTAGTCAGTTCGAAACTGTCATTGGCAGAAGCAGGAAGATGTGGTTTGCGTCTGAAAGTCATTCGAGTTTCAGTGTCTTACGTTATAAAAAGCAAATCTGTCATCACTGATAGCTCACCATTGCCACAGTCACCTGTCAGATCTCAGACTAGTAATTAATTCACATGTGATATTTGTAAATAAAATAATTCAGTTCTACAAGGAAAATAAAGTTGCTTGTTGTTTTGCAGTAGGATAAAAATAAGCAAAGAATGTCCGTGAACTTGAATGCTTGTGACATTACAGTACATCGGGCACTTCCAGTATAGACAACTTTTTCTTTTTTTTTTTTAATTATTTTAATGAGAACAACAAATCTTTTGTTGTTGACAACAAAATAATTTTTGCTTTGCATCACTCTAACCTGACTGAGTTGTTTTTGCATAGAGGACATTATCTTCAGCTCACCAGCCAAAGCCATTAGCTGGTTGTAGATGAGCAGGTTTAAAGGCTAGAGCAGAGCCAGTTTGACTGGTCCAGAACCGCCTTTCTTTGGTGGAAATGTCTGCAACTGGGCTAGATTTTTTTCTATCATTAAAACACTTAGTAAGAGTGATTCTCAGGGAGGTTACTACAGAGAAAACCACTTTTCTCTATAAATAAGTAGTATTACTGCATGTCCATTTACTTGAGACCACCTGCATGTTTCATAGCTCTATGTTCTTTAGATAGAAAAGGCAACATTTCTTGGTTAATCAAACACTGCTTGGCTGCACCAAAATCCCAATAGTAAAATGTGATGGAAGAGTTTGTTTAGGCCAGTGTTACTGTCTCAGGACTTGGGCAGCATTGCAGGCATTGAGACCAGTTAATTCACTGTTGCTCAATTGAAAATTTATACGATGCATTATGCAGTGGTGCAATTTATGTACAATATTTTTCCCTCCAGAATATTACATTTTTTGTGGCATAAAAACTGATTTATTGTCAGCTGAACATTGTCAACCAGAACTAGGCTGACAACATGTACAACATGCACCAGTCACCAATGGTGTGAAGTGTGAACGGCTTTAGACTCCATGTTTGTATCTCAATCATACCTTTTTAATGCTTTGCAATCATACAGTGAGCTGAAAGGAGTACATTGTGAAATGTTATAGCCGTTGAGTTTTTGAGTTAAAAGCATGAGCTTAGTTTAGATTTTTGCCACGCTAAAACCGTCATATGACGGCATATGATATTTGTGTCTGGTATAGTTTAGAAACAGCGTGACTTCTCTTGCTTTTCATGGAGCTGTGTGTAGTTTGTTGACAGTGTAACCACATTGTTAATCTAGAATCATTTTTTGAATCAATCATCTGTAACTTTACATGAATGCGAGTGCATATTCATTCCCTGGTTCCTGCGTGTCTAATGTTCTGTCCCGAGCTGTTTGTGACTGCATTCAGACAGACCTACGAGTCTCGCTGTGTTTTGCACGTGTGGGTGTTTGCTCGAAAATTATTTAACTGTCCTTTGAATACAAAATGAAGACTCATACTTACGGCTGGGCAATATGGCCAAAACAATTATCACGATAAAAATGATTGTATCCATCGATATCGATAATTATCACTGTACATTTCAGATCTTTATTTCTTTCAAGTTTAAAGGCAGGGTTTTGCTCCCATTTGTGTCTGGTATAGTTTAGAAACAGCGTGACTTCTCTTGCTTTTCATGGAGCTGTGTGTAGTTTGTTGACAGTGTAACCACATTGTTAATCTAGAATCATTTTTTGAATCAATCATCTGTAACTTTACATGAATGCGAGTGCATATTCATTCCCTGGTTCCTGCGTGTCTAATGTTCTGTCCCGAGCTGTTTGTGACTGCATTCAGACAGACCTACGAGTCTCGCTGTGTTTTGCACGTGTGGGTGTTTGCTCGAAAATTATTTAACTGTCCTTTGAATACAAAATGAAGACTCATACTTACGGCTGGGCAATATGGCCAAAACAATTATCACGATAAAAATGATTGTATCCATCGATATCGATAATTATCACTGTACATTTCAGATCTTTATTTCTTTCAAGTTTAAAGGCAGGTTTTTGCTCCTAAGTGAAAGTTGTAGAAACCAAACCATTTAACTGTGGTGTTGAACTACACTTTAAGGTCAGAACATGACAAACGCTTCACGTTTTTTGAATTCTTTACACTTTTCCAGTCATTTTTCCTTAACAAAATAAATATCTTAATGGAAAAATTATTGTCTTAGTTTCTGCATTTTCTAATGAGTGAGACTGTTTCACATCATGAAACGGGATTGTGTTGGCTGACTTTGATGCGTATCTTCAGCACAGTTTCCAGTGCAGGCTGCAATATTATATATATATGTCTCTTAGAAATGCACATTATATTCTGTTACTCCTTTAGTACATTTAATACATGTCTACATTAAAAATATAATAATATTCAATGATGGTGATTTGTAGATTGAAAAGTTCTCCTGTTTGTCAGCACTGTTTCATCTGGCTTTAAACTAGTTTAAATCAGTGAATTATTTGTGTTCTTCGCTGAATTCAAGTGCTTCACACTGGCTCTCATGGCAATGTTTAGTGGTCATATGATCAGCGAGTAACGCATCTGCTGTAGTGAGCTTGAGCCGAGCGGATAAATGCTCCGTGTGGTGCGCTTCAAATGAGTAGCGCTGTTTCCTTCCACTTTTGGCGCATAAACATTATATCAAACTCATGTTATCGTTTTATAGAGAAATTATGTCGCGATAATTATTGTTATCGTTTAATCACCCAGCCCTACTTACACTATTAAAAGCCTTGTGAGTTTGCATGGGTCGACACAAAACCTCTATCAGACCCTTTTGGGGAACGATACTGTTCGCAAGAATCAGACAAATCCAAGTTCACTACCTCTAAAATTCCTAATTATTCCCCCAAGGGCCGTATGGTTAAAGAACAGCTAGAAATTAGACTGGCTAATATTCCCATCTGGATTTGAATGTTTCCTGTTATTAACCTGTCGAGTCCCGATGTTGTTTTCCATATTGCCAAATGCTATTGCATCATATTTAATAGCAATTAGAGCAAAAGCTGTACTATGAGGACCAAGGACTTATTTATTCATTGCAGATCATTTAATTTAAGAAACCATTAACAAACACATTTTATATTCTACTGTGTAGAGAAGGTCCCAAGACCTGCCTTCATGACTTTAAATTACTAACACTGAGGTAACGGAGACATAGTGTCTAATATTTACTAAACATGTTGTTTATGGGTGTTTTGTTGTTGTTTGTTTGTTAAATAATATGAGATGTGGTATATAAAACCTTTCAAACAGCAGGATGCTAGATTGTTTTCACATGACTTCACTATGGTGCATGTTTAATTCAGCATGCGACGTCTAGTCTAGAAAATAAAAAGGTTCATTGTTAATCTAATTTTGGCTACCATGAAAAATTATATTAAGGGGAGGAAAATATAAAGATGTTTCATGTTGTCTTATACTGCATTCCAACAAGGAAACAAATTTGGGACTTTATTTTATCAATCAGGAAATGATCGGACCCGACCCGACCGGAGTGCTTTCCATACCACCATGATCACTAGGGCTGGGTAAAAAAAATATCGATATCTCGATTATAATCGATTCTCATTTTTACGAAACGATATCGATTCTTAAATCCCGAAAATCGACTAGAAAATTAGATATAACGGCTTGTAAACAATGTCACGTAACGCCACATTTACCTCCGAAAAAAACACATTCAGTGACCGTAAACTCATTAGTCAGCTAGAAAAATGGAGAGGAGCATTTTGCTAAATATATGCACCGTATAATATATTTATAACTTTTACTGTTCTTCAATGTTTTTTTGTTTTTTTATGGCAGCCACCATTTAAATGTTTATATTTATTAAAAAAAAATGAATTGAAGTAGAAATATTATGTAATTGTAATTTTTATTATAAAAACTTCATTAAGTGTAATTTAAGCAGTTGTATCGCCAAAAAAATCAGACGTGCTGACTCACATTTCAAATGGTTTTTAACGGTCGTTTGATCGTTTGTCCAGTGTAGGCAGACTTTATCTGTTGTAGACACGGTGCTACTCACCTACTGGGAAGAAGCAACGCAACCTCGGCGTCCGATCGCAGGCCTCCGCTCCTTGAGTTCTCTCCAGCGCTGGAAATCTGATCCGATATTTACGCGAGTCCTACCTGATCCGATATTTACACGAGTCCTACTTCTTGCCTTATCGTTCCGCAGACGTTTTCCTCTTTTGTTTTTTGTCCGCCATCTCTATCTTTCAGTCGCTCGGCTCGGCTAATGTCCGTCCCGTGCACTGAACTCTCTCTCCTCCACATCACGAGAAGACACGCCCGTTACTGCTGATTGGCTGCAAGTTTGTTTTGCGATTCGGCCCGAATCAGTTTTCTAAAGTGTTTTTGAAAAATCACTTACTCTGCCTTTAAGTGATTTTTTTTTTCCTTCAGAAAATTTTGCATGTGTACCAGATATATATCCAAAATAATCAATAATGAATCGCATCAACTTGGGAATCGGATCGAATCGAATCGCAAGCTTGTGAATGAGAATCGAATCGAATCGTGAAATTTGTGTCAAAACCTAGCCCTAATGATCACCCTCAGAAACATATTGTCTTGCAAGCCGATAATGAAAGTTGTTTTAGAGGCATTCAGATGAGATTATAGAGAAGATTTTATTAAAAATATAAAAGTAATCAATTGTGTCCATTGTTTATAAATGGTACATAATATAATTATAATTTATGCAGTTGTAATCTATATAAAAATGACATTCTAAAACAAAATAAATGTGATGCTGCTTGGTGCACACAGTATATGACTCTGTGACTGATCTCTGTCACCCCCTGCTGTTGAAAAGACACAATTGCTGCTCCATCCACATCAATTCAATGGCCCGTCATCAATTATTTCTTACGTAATGTATATTATAGTGTTAATGTATACATGTAACATATATTTTTGATTCTCTCTGCAGCTCTTTTCTGTAACTGCACCGCACCACAGTGTGAGAAGGATGGGTATAAGTGCGAGACCAACGGGGCGTGTGTGGCCTCCACCTCCATCATTAAAGGACAGGAGCAGCATGTGCGGCTCTGCATCCAGAAAGAGGACCTGGTTCCTCCGGGCCAGCCGTTCTACTGCCTCAGCGCCGAGGGACTGATGAACACACACTGTTGCTACTCTGATTACTGCAACAGCATCGACCTCAGACTACCAACCGGTGAGCATCAGTATTTTAATCAATAGCAAAAACAATTAGTGAATTCCAGATGAGGAACTAATGCAGCGTGTTCTCTGTCAGTGACAAACGGCCCGGGTTCAGGGCAGGACTGGGGGCCGGTGGGGCTCACTGCAGTAGTGATGGGTCCGGTCTTTGTGCTGTGTGTGCTGGTTCTGCTGGGTCTCTTCCTCTTCCAGCACCACCAGCGGGCCTACGGTCACCGGCAGAGACTGGAGGTAGAGGATCCCAGCACTGAACACATGTTTCTGGCGAAGGACAAGACCTTACAGGACCTCATCTACGACCTCTCCACCTCGGGATCAGGGTCAGGTTAGTATCGCAGGAGAAAGTGTGCTAGATGGTTTGTTTATGCACGCATACAATAGTGTTATTTTAGTATTGTTTATGTACAATTATTTTTGTGTATATATATATATATATAATTTTTTTTATTTTTTTTCAGTTTTGAAGTTTAATTTGAGTTCAGTTTTTTTTAATGTATTTATGCTTTTTTGTTGTTTTAATATATATATTTTTTTTGTTCGTTAATTTTTTTTTTCTTCCAGTTAGTCATTTCCAGCGGGCCTACGGTCACCGGCAGAGACTGGAGGTAGAGGATCCCAGCACTGAACACATGTTTCTGGCGAAGGACAAGACCTTACAGGACCTCATCTACGACCTCTCCACCTCGGGATCAGGGTCAGGGTGCTGCAGGAGATCATCGGTAAAGGCCGCTTTGGGGAGGTGTGGAGGGGGAAGTGGAGAGGAGGAGACGTCGCTGTGAAGATCTTCTCCTCTCGTGAGGAGCGCTCCTGGTTTCGTGAAGCTGAAATCTACCAGACCATCATGCTCCGCCACGAGAACATCCTGGGATTCATTGCTGCCGACAACAAAGGTAACCTAATGTGCTTTGCACTGTACTGAGCAGTTTTATACAGTAGTATGCATAGTGTTGTCATCTAGGTTTAATAATGTTTAATTCTCTGTCACAGATAATGGCACATGGACTCAGTTGTGGTTGGTGTCAGACTATCATGAGAATGGATCCCTGTTCGACTATCTGAACCGATATTCAGTCACCATCGAGGGCATGATTAAACTAGCGCTGTCGGCTGCCAGCGGCCTGGCGCATCTGCACATGGAGATACTGGGCACTCAGGGTGAGTTTGTCCGTGTTATTCGATTTTTGTAAAATGGAATACTCCAAGTCAGATACACAAATTGTTATGTTTTGTTGACAGTAATGTGAACTAATCTTAATAAAAAATAAAAAAAAGGTTATTGGTTTGTATGTAAACCGGTAAAACAGGTCATTTTCGTCAGTAAGCTGATTTTTGGTATTTATCAGCATTCCTAAAGTGAATTGCCAGAAAAGTTAACTGAACACTCACAGTCGATTCCAGGAGAGTCTGACGTTAATGACTCTAATAAACACCGACATGGAGAGCACACAAATATTGGGTCGATAAACAATTTTTAATCAATACTTTTCAGAACAGATCGAATATTTTTAAAATAAAAGATTCCCTTGACTCCATCTGGAATGCATTCTGGGCTGGTCATATTTTTGAAGGATACGTGCAATGGTGACTTAAGACAGCCCACTGTTTGAAACAGTCGTGATGCCTAAAAATATTGTGTATGTGTGCGCTCATGAGGGTGTGGAACACTTTTCTTCTGTGGTCAGAGAGTTTATACCAGATGTGTGTGTAGCTGTAATGGTTTTGTTTTGGTCGGCAGGGAAGCCTGGCATCGCTCACCGTGACCTGAAGTCCAAGAACATCCTGGTGAAGAAAAACTGCACGTGTGCGATCGCTGATCTCGGCCTGGCGGTTCGTCACGAGTCTGTCTCCGACACCATCGATATCGCCCCCAACCAGCGTGTCGGCACTAAGAGGTACAGAGTACATTACTGACAGACCTAACAGCCAGGAAAAACACACATACAAACATAGACGTTACAATAATCTGATCTAAAACATCTGCTCATGTGGTCAGTGGTTTGTGTTTTCAAATATATGTTCTTTCAGTGATCCTGTGTGTGTGTGTGTTTCAGGTACATGGCACCTGAGGTTCTGGAAGAGACTATTAACATGCGTCACTTCGACTCGTTTAAATGCGCTGACATCTACGCTCTGGGACTCGTGTACTGGGAAATCGCTCGCCGCTGCAATGCTGGAGGTGCTGAAATAAATTGAAACCATGTTTCAAAAGGAATATTGAACAGAAAAGCACTTGAAGGTCTTCAAGTTAAAAGTTCAACTGAGAATAATTTTTGTTCTTATTTATGTTTTGTTTGCATTCAGGTATTCATGAAGAGTACCAGCTGCCCTACTATGACCTGGTGCCCTCTGACCCATCCATAGAGGAGATGAGGAAAGTGGTGTGTGATCAGAGGTTACGACCCAACATCCCCAACTGGTGGCAGAGCTATGAGGTGAGCGAGAGAGATCCTCTACAGCTGCTATACTGGACTTCTCTTCATTTTCATTTTTATCTGAAGTCCACTTAAAATAACCTGGTATATCTTTGCAAATATGGTGATTTCTGAACTGCCTGCTTTTGCTCTTTTATTTATATGTTCTTTTCAGATTAGGAAGGGAGTGTTGAGTTCTGAAAGATTAGATTTAAAAAAAAAAATTCTAATTTTTGGTGTTCCGTAAAAGACTTCAGTAAAATAAGTGCTTAAAACTTCAGAAAGTGTTGTTTGTCCACTTCATGAATAATTCATATTAATAATTAAAATATTAAATGAGCAATTTTATTTTTGCATTTTCTATTTTTACTAGCAATAAACAATTTTTTTTTTACATATTTATATTATATATAAAATATGTAGTTTAACTATTTAAATTTGTATATGTGTGTGTTATTAATAGTAAATATATAATTTTTACATTATATATATATATATATATACTATGTCATACCCGTGTTATTATACAAATTTGTGTCCTCATAAACCATATATATATATATATATATATATATACACACACACACAATTATTATTATTAATAACTTGTATTTTTGTGTCTTGTATATTTTTATATTTCCATGTCAATTAAAGAAATATTAGTTTGATCTTTTTTTTGGTGTGTAAAGTACAGGCTTTTTTTAAAGTTTGTTTTTCATAGCTAAACCGGTTTCTTGCCTCTCACTATAGCATTAAATGCACATTTTATTATAAATATAATATTTATAAATCTATATGATAGTTGTATATGTAAATGAAATGTGCATATGTAAATACATACATATACTGTGTATATATATATATATATATATATATATATCAACTTATATATTGTATTTGTATATCAAATAAATGTTTTTTTATATTTTTTCCTAAATAACTTAGTAACAGGATACAGGGATGAGTTTGACAACATTTCTTGATTTAGAAAATTTGATCAAACTTAATTGACATAAAATTATTGCTGCTTTGTCACTTAACAGTCATTTTATTTTGTTTGTGCAATTAGTGACTTAAAGGATCGTGACACCCTATTTGTCAGAAGTGCTACATTATTACATTAAAACAAAAAGCCTGTTGGCTCTGATATGAACTCGCATGGTAAATTGGCTCTTGTTCCCGCAGGCGTTGCGTGTGATGGGGAAGATCATGCGGGAGTGCTGGTACGCTAGCGGCGCTGCGCGACTGACGGCTCTCCGCATCAAGAAAACCCTGTCTCAGCTCAGCGTGGACGAAGACATGAAAATCTGAGCGAAACACTACCTTCTGCCAGAAACACTCCGAGCAAAGAGAACGTGTACAGACATGCGACCACTCGAAACTATCCTGCCAGTTCTAAAGTATTTCCGTCCACTGAATCGGGACGGGGCCTACCTCACCCCACCGCCAAAACTACTGAACCTACGGTACCCAACAGCCCTCTGCGCTCTCCTCCTCCTCCTCTCTACATCTACTACCGCCCAGCTCGCCAATCAAAATGCACATGTGACTTTATTGATTCTGTTCAAATCAGTTTCGCCCCAAAGATCATTTTTCCAACCAGCTCCGCTCATATGTAACCAGTTTTGACTGGCTTGGTGCATTCATTTAGATCAGTCTAGCAGACTACCTCGGTTAACTAAGTAGGTGGAATACACAAACTCCAGTTCAGAGGCGATAACAGGCAGGTTAAGCTGGAAAAGTCACGCGGTGATTTGGTGCAAGATGGCACTGCTAGCGACCGACACGATCAGCTGATTCCTTTCATTACCACGTCAAAGCTGTTAGCAAAACAACCTTATTTGCACTTTATCCCAGAGGTTTTGTGAGCGTGACGTGGATTCATCTTGGTTTTGGAATCACACACTGGCACACGCGTCTATTCCTACTACTGAACGGTACGGAGATATCTATTTATTTTAGCTTGTAGATCCTTCATATTGTCCTTATTTTTTTATCACCGTTAGATGTCCTCCTCTCCTCCATGGGCAAACAAAGCTACTGTACATAGTATATTTTTTAAAAGTATGGAAATGTAAATAGCTTACCCTTTTTTTTTAAATTTCCAAGCCCTTCAACTAAGCTAAAGGTTTAATCGTGTTTTGACATCCAGGAACATCAGAGATGTGAAGCTGTACGGGTTAGCGGTGGTGAAATTACAGGCTTTTGTTAAATTTAGTTTTTATAGTTAAACCTGTTTGTTGCTTTTGACTGTAGCATTAAATGACACTAAAAGGATGCACATTTTATTAGCTGAGGAGTGTTTGGGATTGTTTTGTATGGACTTTAAGATCTTGTTTTTAAGGAATAATTCATGCAAACATAAGAATACTCATTTATTTTTAATGTAAAACACAGAAGGAGATATTGAGAAGAATGTGCAAGCTGCACTCAAAATTGTTTTGAAAACTCCCCATAAAGGATCAGTATGACTTTATGCCATGTTCAGAGTCATCTGAATTCATATGAACTACATCTATGATACTTTTTAGTCATTTTTTTTTTTAGCTTGATGCACAGAATTCATGCAATTTAATTGTAAATCAAAAGGTTGCATGAACTTGTCCAATGCTAGAAAGAAAGTAATGCAGGTTTGAAGCAGCCTGAGGGTGAATAATGACAGGATTTTAGGATTTTTGCATGTGAAGGGAAGTTGCGTCGTGATTCTAGGAAATCGATCTGTTTCTTCTTCATGCACTGGGTCTGTAATGAGAAGAACGACTTGAAAATATAACTTGACTTGAAAAGTTTGGCGTCGAAGCGCACCGCTTTACTCCTGTTACACTGTATTTATGACTCCTGACAGACATTACGTCTCTCTCATACTCCATGGATAAATACTACTGCCCTTCTGTCCCTCTCCGCTTAATATGCAAGATGTAAATATAGTTTCTATAATGTATGACCTTTTTTATTAATCCGATTTAATTCAGTAGACAGTTGTGTGGTTTTGTTTTTTAATGTGTTTTCATTCAGGTTTATTTGTATAGCGCTTTTAACAGTAGGTTTTGAAGCAGCTGTACAGGGGTTTTAGTCTGTGCTCTTTTATTTGATTTTTGATTTGATGTCTAGAGTCTGTGTTTTGACAATCTGAATAAGTACCGTTATTCTCCTTCGTCCATTTGCAACAATTCAGTCACCTTACACTATTAAAATGTCCAGAAAAAGCCAAAAGTGATTGCATATTAGTTGGAAGAACATGTTAATGCTTTCATCTATTTTCATGTTATTTAGATCCAGAATGACAAGCTATCATGTGAAATGTTTGTAACACTGGATTGACACTACTGAGAAATATAAGACGACACTGGCACGTCGGCTGCTGATTGAGAAATCTGTCCGTATCTTATGGGAAATCTTCTTGAATTGGGAATGAGGTCTGGTTTGATCTGTATTTGTTTCTACTGTTGAGTTCAGTTTGTACACACGTTTCTAGTTTCCAGAAAGCGTGTTGTTGCTGGCAGGATTTGGGCTTCATAAACATCTGCTCCCTCTCATCCACTTGCTGAAGTGAGACGTCTGTCGCCTGGCTGATTATAACAGCTAAACGGTGGCGACAGTGTGATTTACAGCTGTGCAAACAGTCTTAGTCCCGGTTTAGCTTAAGGAAGTTTCCTCGATCTTCTGACCTCACAGCAGACCCGTGTAATCTGAGTGTGTTTCCCAAATCTACATGGAGAGACTTTTCAGGAATTTCAGCTTCCAATCATGTACATGGGTGATTATTAAATGGTAATAAATACAGGTTTTCCTACATTTGTCATGGGCTCTTTTTTTCTTCAGAACATTATGTAAATATGGCAAGTGTTCAAACAATAGTAAACAAGCAGTATGTTGTCATACATGACTTTTACACAAGACGTTTGCTTAGATGTTTATTAAAAACTGGTTGAAAAGTTTATCAGATAGCTGATAATGCAAAACTAGTTCACTGGGAAATTAGAAATATAAATGTTTAGAGCCAAAGAACTTAATACAGCCAAATCACAGACTTCAAATAATAGAACCTGATGTTAAAATAAAAGTCAAAATGTTCTCCAATTCAAGTTTCAAAATGTAAAAATCCCATTTATTTTTGCCTTTTAAAGACAATTGTTTAAATCATTACAGATTTCAGAAGCTCTACAAATGGAAAATGATTATATTGGTTAACACGCTGTTAATTTATGACACATTCTTAGACATGGATGTATGATTCTAAAAAAGCTTTTTTTTAGATGCCACAAAATATTAGAAGAGGAGTGTAGTTTTAACAGTGTCACACATTTAATTGTGTGATCTTGACAAGGTTCGCCAAAGGGTTTTTTTAAAAACAAGGCAATAAAGCAAAAGTAAATTTGGCACATTAAACTGATCGAAAGTGGAAGTAAAACATTTGTTACAAAAGATTTATATTTCAACTAAACTGTTATTTTCAACTCTATTCATCAAAGAATCTGAAAAAAATGTATCACGGTTTCCACAAAAGTTCTGTTTACCTCCAACATAAGAACTGCAACACAACTGATAAACTTTTTTAAAAAGTATGTTTTATTTTGCTTGTGCCTTGAATAAAACATCTTTGACATGAGAGAAATAGAGAAAACAGTTCAGGTGTATTTACATATGCATAATGTCTGGCATAAAAATGAATACAGAGAGAAAAATACCAGCAAAATATATTACAATAAAATGATGGAATGTTCTTTTCTCCAAGCAAAACGAGAAGAGTGCGAGTCATCCAGAGCCAATCTCCTGTTTCTCAAGTTGGGTTACAAAAGTTTCATCCTACGGTACATTTTAGCTAATTGTGGAAGCACATTTAACTTAAATGATATGACAATTTACCCATAATGCAAGCTGACAGGAGAACAGTGGCTGTCTGATGTTACATCTAGAAAAACACACTGCTTCCTCGTCACACGTCAAAACACTGATAAAAGCCATTGAGATCATGGGGCTAAAAACAACTGAAGCAGAATAAAATCAGTAGCAACATGTTAAGAGCAAGTGGAAGTAAAACACACAATAAACATTGTCTGTCCAGTCCAAAACAACCAGGGAATATCAAGATTCAAATCAAAATGTGTTATGATATACTAAATATATTTGATGATAATGTTATGGAGCTATATTGGGTTTTCCAATGCTATAAATATTCAATGGTTAACATTAAAACATTTCAGCAAAGCACTCCATGTTCACATTATAAAGGAAGTTGAAATGGCTCTTAGTGCTGAACTGGTTTGATGTTCAGAGAAACTGGATCAGAATGAATCAATGAAACTTCCTCTGCATATTGCCAGAGTGTGTGTGTGTGTCATATCAGTGTGTAGTGCAGAAACATTCGATTCAGATGAAACGTTACCCTGCAAAACTGCACCCAGATCAATAACAGAAGGTTTCAGTCTCTCAGTATGAAGTCGCACACTCCGCTTCTTCACCACTGACACTTAAACACCTGCACAAAAACTACATGACCATCTCTGGTTCAAGCTTCACCTCAATCTCATCTGATTTCCTTCTGTGAGGGAAATAATGTGAAAGACGGCTGTCACATCAGCAAAAAACAGTGTGCCGAGTGACATAACTAAAATCATTTGAATTCTGTCCAATTAAAATCCCTGAAGTGGTACGAAGGCTCTATTATTAAAAGAGTTTGTTCTTAGAAAAGCGAAGCATCTCTTTCTTCACTCTGATGAATGGGTTGTGCTTGTGAAACGACGGTGTTTGGGATGGCTGTGTGTCATAGACGTCTCGATCGATCCTTTTTCTGGAACATCTTCTGGCTTATTGAGAGACACACTCCTTCACTCTTCTCTACTTCCATCAAGCACTTCCTGAAGAGGAAGAAAGAAGTAAAGGCTGTCGACACATCAAAATAATCAATCACGAATGAATCGGTCCAACTAGCATTAGCTGCAGGATTTAAAATGAACAGCTAAATGTTCAATCTGTAGTCATACGGTCAACTCTAAAGGCACATTTTCCTGTTTTTTGGAGTTTGACAGACATTCAACTGTCATATGGAAAAGGCTGCGTTCCACAGAAATAATAAGAGAATACAAGCACGTATCATAACGTAGTCTTACCGTCGTCTCCATTGGTGAGCACCAGCGCCTGTAAGATATCAGACAGAGACACGATGCCTTTCACAACCTCCTGCTCATCCACGATCACTAACCTGTGAACCTGAAAATCATGTTTACATGATCAGAAATTGAGTTACAGTCTTCATCTGCCCAGCCAAGTATTCATGGCAAAATGCACAGCTGAAGGTTTCATTTATCAAAACAATCGGTAACAATTTAGTATAGGGACCAATTCTCACTATTAACTAGTTGCTTGTTAGCATGCCATTTATTAACATATTAGCACTTTTAAAGAACATATTCTGCATGACCATATTCTACATCCTAATCCTACCCAATACCTAAACTTAACAACTACCTTACTAACTATTAATAAGCAGCAAATTAGGAGATTGAGGCAAAAGTCGTAGTTAAAGGTTTGTTAACAGCAAGAATTAGATCTTAAAATAAAGTGTGACCAAACAATCTGAAAACATACGTGTATGTATGTGTGTATAAATATATACTATAATGTTACAAAAGATAAATGATGTTCTTTTGAACTCTCTATTCATCAACTTTTGATTCTATTCTGAACAGAATATCTATATATTCAGGTGTGTGTTCCTCACCTCGGCCTCCACTAGTCGGCTGATAATGGCTTCTAGTGTCTCACTGGCTCGGCAGGTGAGCACACCCTCAAAATACTGCGAGCGATGCTGGAGGGCTTTAGTCACAGTGATGTCCAGGTTATTGTATGTCTTCTCAGCTGCCAGATTCTGTGTGATGCCATGAAAACCAGATTGAAACAAACATATGCAGAGAGATCCAACAAAGAGACTTACACACACGTTATTCAACTAAATGTGTGCCTTATTCATTTTGAAAATATGTTGTTGAATAGTTTACCCAAAAATGTAAATATCTATCCATAATGTTGCTTTCTCTAGTGAGCTGTCTTGTTTGAACCAGGAGAGAAATATGCACAGATCAAGCACAAGCCAAAACAGTTCTAAACTAATATGTGGGTGGATTTTGATGTGAGAGGACAACAAGAGACGGACATTTTCCACTGGAAGCGTTTTTATGAATTACGGACTCGTATTTTGGCAACGGAAGCAACAGTTTGAAGATAAAAACGTCTTGATGGATTTGTTTTTTTTACAAACACACAGCTTTTGGCTTCACAAGACATTAACTGATGGACTGGAGTGGTGTGGGTTACTTGTGAATTATTGTGATGTATTTATCAGCTGTTTGGACTCTCATTCTGACGGCACCCATTCACTGCAGAGCATCCACTGCTGAACAAGTGATGCAATGCTACATTTCTCCAAATCTGATGAAGAAACAAACTCATCTACATCTTGGATCAGAATTTTCATTTTTGGGTGAACTATTCCTTTAAGATTTTAAATTAAGTACATAATGTAAAAAAAAAAAAAAACAAAGATCATGAACTGTAGTGGCTGCATTCACTCAAGCTGATCAATACAACAAACACCAGAGGCTTTAAACACACACCAAGTCCAATCAAAACAGAAACACCATCACACACACATTCAATGATCTAACTCCACCAGCACAGCTCAATGTCCACCGCTCAAGTTAGAAACAACAAACACACAAGATGTCCTGCATCTTCAGTAAACAAGCTACAGATAGTCCAAAATACAGCGGCTAGAGTCCTTACCAGGTCAAGAAAATATGATCATATTACCCCAATTTTACAGTCTCTGCACTGGCTACCTATTAAGTTCCGTATCAGTTACAGAATATTATTACTTGCCAATAAAGCACTTAAGGTAGAAGACTACCTAACTAGTCTTCTACCACGCTACAATCCATCACGCTCTCTAAGGTCACAAAACTCTGGACTTTTGTTAGAACCTAGGATAGCAAAGTCCACTAAAGGAGGTAGAGCTTTTTCGCATTTGGATCCCAAACTCTGGAATAGCCTTCCTGATAACGTTCGGGGTTCAGACACACTCTCTCTGTTTAAATCTAGATTAAAGACACATCTCTTTGGCCAAGCATTCAAATAATGCATCTCATAATATTTTACTGCAGTCATAATCTTTTACTGCAGTTATATCTAATCAAATGCACATTATTATTCATTAGTTTGGGTTAAACAAATCATTTTTGCTTGGTTGGAACAGCAGCTACACTAATTATGTTTGTATTTGTTTCTCTGTCGTTTGCCACGGGATTAACATCCCGTGGTAACTAGGATTCACACAAGCTTCAGTCTGGATCCAGAACACCTGAGAAGAGATGATGCAACCCCTCAGAGGACCTCAGATGATGCCAACCCTGAAACAACATACAGAACTACCACATTTTGCTATAAGTTTGATTGCATCATATAATAATTGCTGTTAATAGCGTTCATCGTCTGTTTGATTACGTCTTTAATCGATTTTTCCGTACATTTCTGCCATATGAACATTAATTGACAGTTACCACTGATAAGCTACCACTAAATATTGTAGAAACTTAATTTGCTGTAAAGTTGCTTTGCAATGATTTGTATCGTGAAAAGCGCTGTACAAATAAACTTGACTTGACTTACTATAACATCAAACTTGGAGTAGATGTCAACCACATGCCCTGTCAGAATAAACGAGAGGGAGAAACCATGAAAATACATCCAATGAGGAGGGAGAAAAAAATCAATGTAATTTATAATATAATTAAAAACATTAATTTCCACTCACCATTTTCATCAACCACAGGAAGGGCAGAAACTCTCTGATCCACGAAGATGCCGAGCGCGGCGTAGAGCGGCGTATCCGAGTGAACCACTGCGATGTTGTGAAACGTCCCGATGTTCAACTCCTCCAGAGTTTGAGACAGAAACCCAGGCTTGGGCATCTCAGATATCTGGGAGAGAACAATAACTTAAACATGAAGATAGTGTTTCTAGAAAGAAAACAATATTCCAAGTTGTGCCAATAGAAGAGTAAAGGGGAAATTTAGCAATAATTGCTTAAAAAGTTGTGACAGAATTACAGTAACCACTCTGTGACACACCATTACCAAATAAATGACTGTCTATACTTAATTGAATGAAGCCCAGGAAACATTCAGTGAGTATTTACAGGGCAGGAAACTTACAAAGAGTTTCAGGAATTTGAGGATCCTCTTGTGTGTCAGGATGTAGAGTGTGTTTCCGGTTAGAGGATCAATGACGGGTAATCTGTGGATCTTATGCTTCAGTAGAGATGAAACTGCATCATATAAGCTGAGACAGAGAGAAAAACATCAGACGTCATCGCAACTCTCCAACAAAACCCATTCAATCTGCACTCTTACAAACTCTTACCTGGCATTGGGCGATATGCTGACGAGAGGTTTGAAGGAATCTTGTAAGTAGACCTCTATAAGAAAATGAACAGATCAGTCATAGGCTGACATATCAGAGAGTAAACATCATGAACATCATTCCCACCTCTCCATGTTTCTATTTTGTGCTCTTCTAACTCATATATCTGCACCTAAAACACACAAAAGCATGAACTCTTTAAACATTCATCAGAAAACCTGATTAAAAACTTCAATGGAAAAAGCAGACTTACCAGAGGAGACTTGTAATAGCGATGAAGTATATTGATGAAATCTGTGATGGTCAGCATACCTAAAATAGAAAATGCAGCTGTCCCTTTAAAACCGAATGCACAGCTGCAATGGATGCAATGTACTAATACACGTTCTCCTTGCTGTTTACGCTCACTTAAGACGTAATCAAAGGTGTTTACGTGAACACGTGCAGCAAGTGTATGTTAGCTTATGTCCCGCCGGTTCATATGTGCGCATCTAACCTCCGAACCACGCAGCAGATTCCTTCTGAATGAATCTCTTCCCAAATTGTCCCTCCCTAACATCTTCGTCTCGTTTTTATTCATTGACGAAAATGTCAATAGATTTACATCATAGTTTTTGTCGTTCAAAAATAGTTTTAGTTCATTATTGTCGTATGCGAAAAAAATGTTGACGACGAAAATTATTCGTCATGAAATTAACACTGATATATACACACATATACTGTATATATATATATATATATATATTGTATAGTCACAAATAATAACAATAAATTAAAATTTACCAAAAAAAAAAGTTTGCTTACCAACAAAGCATTGCTTCGTGCTGTCCCAGAGAGGCGCTGCTCTCACCCCATTAGACACTAGAGCAAAGAACGCCTTCTTCACCTGGTAACCATACAATCATAAATTAAGCAGCAGGCACTCAAACAGCTTAAATGTCATGATTGTTGACACAAAGTACAGAGCAAATATATCCAACCCCTAAAGTCAACATGAAATCAATACTGACCACATTTCTTCATGCATGTGCCTGGTCCTAATATCAATTACTCATATCATTCCAAATATTGTGGGTGTGTGTTTATCAAAATGTAATACTGTGTTCTTTCTCTTAAACAATTTACCTTTCCTGCTAACATCACTTGTTATATAAATAATGTTTAAAAAATAGTCAAAATGCTATTTAGCCATGGTTTTAGCAAATGCACATTCAGTCTAGCTTTATTATGGAGTGGAACGGACACTTTACATATCTAATTAATTATAGGAATGGTTCATCCAAACATGAAAATGTCCTCACCTTCAGGCCATCCAAGATGTAGATGAGTTTGTTTCTTCGTGGGATCAGATTTGGAGAAATGTAGCATTGCATCATTTGCTCACCAATGGATCCTCTGCAGTGAATGGGTGCCGTCAGAATGAGAGTCCAAACAGCTGATGATATCTTGATTGACTTGTTTCTTACAAACATGCAGCTTTTGGTTTTATGAGATGTTAACTGATGGACTGGAGTGGTGTGGATTATTGTGATGTTTTTATCAGCTGTTTGGACTCTCGTTCTGACGGCACCCATTCACTGCAGAGCATACATTGCTGAGACACTGATGCAATGCTACATTTCTCCAAATCTGTTCCAATGAAGAAACAAACTCATCTACATATTGGATGACCTGAGGGTGAGCACATTTTCATCAAGCTTTCATTTTTGGGTGAACAGTTGCTTTAATAATAAGTAAAATCAAGTTTGCCTTTTTTCACACAGAAATGTGAAAATATTATGGAAATGCATGGGTTGTAATCAAGGTTGCACAAGTAACAACATTTGTTTTCTTCCGAGTACCCACCTGTAGAGAAGTGTCGAAAACCACCAACTTTGAGCTGGTGGGCACCAGGTCATAGCAGCGGTGGGACTTCATGAAGCGGGTGTACACATTATACTCAGGATCTGGTTTGAAAGAGAGGGAAAAACCAAACCTGAAAAAAAGTATAGTCTAAAACATGAAATCACGAGCATTAAAAACAACCAATGAAAATATGAGAGAAAACGTGTCAGAGAACAAAGTGTCACAGGATACTTTTGCTGTCACTTTAGTCTCAGATTTCACTCCAAACACTGAAGTCAAAGCCCTGCTCGGCTCTGCTTTCATACCTCGCACATGAGCTGCAGGTGATCGCAGGACTACAGTATCATCTTTATTTATTCACATTCTTACCCTCTATGTGCGCCTCCTTTTTACCATCCAACTCATCTAGAACAGCAGGAACCTGAAAAACAGATGTCAATGTGTGAACAAAGCTCGTTTTTGTTTTTTTACTTAAAAATGTTAACCCTGTAAATCCTGACAAATGAATTAATTGTTTTTTAAAAAATCACATTTTTAAAGAGAAGTTTATTGAACCTTTAGACAACATGTAACAAAACTCCTCAAAAGCCTGATGATCATATTTGATGCTAACAGATTTTTCAAAGAAATTATGCATGTACTGTATACTCAAGCGAAGTTGCTTCGGTCCGGTAAGTGTTCATTTTGAAATGGCAGTATCAACGTTATTTTTATGCTTACTATATAAAAATCAGTAAAGATTTCACAGCAAAAAGACACTGAACAACCTGAAGCTGGACTTTGTACAATGATACTAAAAGGCCTTTTCCTTGCTAAAAAAAAAAAAAAGTATAAACTATCAATCAGACGACAGAAGGCATGTAGTAGATTTAGTTTTTTTGATCATGTTGATCATTTAGAGGCCTCTAAAAATTGTATATCAAATATAACACAGTAGAGTTAGGAGAGAGTTAACAATAAGTTAAATCCGAGTTGTTATTCTAAACTGACCAAAGGCTAGAATGTGTCTAGTAAATACATATTAGCCAGACGAGTTAACAGCAGGACAGTTCTGCTTGCGTTAACCCTCCTGTTCTGTGCACATTTCAACCATGTTTTTAATGCGTGTGGTCAAACTGAGCCCAAATACTCAATATGTCAATAAATTACTCAAATTGATAATATAATTTATTTTTATTTACCGGTACACTTTACACTTTACCTACCCGATATTTTAAATACATTTTTAGGACAAAACATAACTTTTAGTTTTTTATATATTTTATTTATTTATTTGCTTCATTTACAAAAAAAACCCCATTGTTCTCAGTTTCTGAGATTTGCTGCTTTCACAGAGAATGAGTCAATGTCTCTATGAGGAAAACAGCTCGTTTTATGTTTTTGCAAATGTAAAAATGCAGAAAGCTTTGTGTGAGGAGTAGGGTTTGGGGAATGAAAACACAGTTAGTACAGTATAACAATTATTATGGAAATATTCTCCATATAATATAGAACAATACTTTTTGACAGATGCTTGTACAAATGTGTGTACAGTGTTTGCGAGCACATTATTGTATGAAATAGTATAAAGGTATATGAAACTCTGAAAAGGACAAAATTTGGCTTTCATATGCAGAACAACAATAATAAAATGTAAACTTAAGTCAAGGCATAAATGATATTTACTCAGATATTTTGTCATGAGAGGCAATCATGAGAGAGATAAAACCCAACAGATATTTATTCTGCATTTAATGTTTACTCCTTTTTCTTTTTTTTTCACCAAAAACAAAAGTGAAGGGTTCAAAATGACAGCAGACATCTCCTAATGGGTCAAAATGTGCACCGCCACTTTAAAACCCCAATCTTTGTAACCCAAGATTCATGTTTATGAACGCGTCTAATACATTTAGCAAAAGTATATATATTTTTTTTTTTAAGTCAAAGTTGCTTTTTGACCCCAGACATCACAGGAGGGTTAAGGTATTCAGGTTCTTATACATTAATACACTCTTCTTGTTTTTACTCCATAGCTTCAGAGCTCGAGCTGTATGTTCCTCTGAGAGCAATAACTGAGAAAGCTGACAGAACTTAGCTCCAATATTATGTTAAGATAAACACTGATAATAAGATAAACACAGCAGAAAATACAGCACTACTAGTGTAACAGAAAACGGACACCATACTAGAGTAACAAGAGCAAACTAACGAAGTAGTTACTAACTTAGAGTAGCAGCAGTAAATCTGAGCGATATTATAGTAATAATAATAAACTCAGTGCTAGTTTAACTGCCCTAAACTAGCAGCACAGCACTAACGCAACTATAACTGGCTTCATATGAATGGAAAATACTACACGACACATGCAGGAGCCCTACTAATAACACTTAGGCTCTATCTCAACATTTTTACCGATATTAGTTATTTCGCATATTTGAACACAGTGATAGATAAACAAACAAACAAACAAACCGCCGCTAGTTTAATTTCTCTCGTCTGTCAGATCAACTGTCTCAGTTTAAACTCGCTCTACTTACACACTCCATGATCCATTCACGGTCTGAAGACGCCGGTGCTGTTTACTTCAGATTCGGAGTGCGCAAATGTACTTTAATTCGGTCCCCGAGAGCTAAAATGATGTTTAATTCGCTGAGGGTCCGGCGACTCGCTCGCTTCGAGGATGAGGAAGACCGCCGCGGAGGCCGCGACCGGATGTGACGCCACACACGTCTGCGCGCGTCTCCATAATAACAACAACACACTTTATTTTATTTATTTATTTTTTATGTAATTTTTATATTCATAATGTCATCCAATGTTACATTAATTGTTGAATGTTGTTTACACTTGCAATAAAAATTATTAATAATAATAATAATAATAACAACACACCGATTGTCTTACGCTATGCTCTGTTTGTTATTTGCTCTATTTTCATTAATAAAAAAAATAAATAATAATAATAACAACAACTTTCTGGACTTTTATAAAGCGTTCGATACAACTGAACATGAATTCTTATTTAAAACTATAACGCTTTTTGGATTCGGAAATACATTTTTGAATGTAGTTGAAATGTTTTACAGTGATATGAATAGTTTTTCTTTAAAGGATACTATTGTGTACTATGAAAACAATGATAACAAAGGTCTTGAATACATTGTTAATTTATTCATATTGCTGGCAAAATTTTATATACATAAACAAAAATGCTTAAATTCATCCCCAATATTTAAGGTATTTTTAGTGGAATTTGATTGTTTTATATCATCTCTGAAATTGTTAACAAACAAAAAGTCATTAACATGTCTAAAATATTATGACATTATTTTCAGCTCCCGTTACTAATTAATGTCACACTTTGTATAGCACTGACTGCCTTATGCTAAGCTCTGTTTGTTATTTGTTCTATTTTCATTAATAAATAATAAAAATAATAATAATATTAATAACAACAACATTAAATTCCTTTGTAAATGCTTAGGCATGAAAGTTTACTTTTCTGAAAAAGATGTATTTTTTATTTTAATAGACAAAGATTACCACCAAATGTGGCCTTTATTGTTCATCTTTGTTTGATTATGGGCAAATGCCATATACATAAACAGAAATGGGCTAAAGGAAAACCCAACTTTTTGTTATTTCAGATAGATATGAAAAATTATATTGAGTTACTACTTGGGTTGAAAAACAGTAAAGCAAAACGCACCTGGTCTCTTTGTGAAGCTTTTCTGTTATTTATATGATGATCTCATACCTGTTCTTTTTTCTGTTTAGTTTTTTTTTATTATTATTATTATTTATTTTTTTTACCTGCATTATTATTTATATAATACTGTATATTTTCTATTTCTTTTTTGTAGTTTATATTTGTTCAGTACCTTTATATTATATGTTGGAAATAAAACAAAACAAAACAATAAACAATAAATAATCAGTCCTGCTAATAAACTGTTTTTACATTAAATTAAATAGTAATTATATAACAACACAATTGTGTCTTTGAGCTCAGCTCATGAAAAATGAGGGCAAAAACAAAAGTGTTGCTTTTATAATTTTGTTCAGTATATATAAAATCAATCAATGGCAATAACGGTTATTAAACCTAACTAGTAAACTAGTAAATATATATATATATATACTGTATATAGCAAGTTGTCAATTAAAATGGTCTTGAAGTTTATCAACACATATTTGCAGAAAAGTTTCTCTGAAGTTTTTGTGGATTTATTCAATACATTTCTAAATCTTCCAGTCAGATGAAATCTTATATCTGCTCTTGATTTTCAGATCTTTAATGAGCTGGTTATTTTGGACTGATCACACATGTTTGTCCTGTTTTTAGGTGTTTGGGCAAACGCCTCTCTACATGCTCAAAGAGAACAAGTGGTTAATGTGGCCAAATGTGACCTTTGCTCAGGTAGAATATTAACCAGGGTACAATAGCTGTTGGCCAAAACATTTAATATCTGTAAATATATTTACTGTCGGGTAAACACTGGAGCATTTCTTAAATGGTTAGAGACGCATCAGATCAACAAACTGAGCTCTATTCTCTGCACAGAGATTCTCGACTTTGTATCCTCTAAATCCACAGCTAATCTTACACATAATCTCACATGACAATTTTTTGTGGATATATTATCTCTTCTTTATGTCTGGTGTGTTTCGCATTAAAGGAATAGTTCACCTACACTCTTAAAAATAAAGGTGCTTCACGATGCCATAGAAGAACCTTGTTGTCTAAATGGTTCCATAAAGAACCTTTAACATCTGAAGAACCTTTCTGTTTCACAAAAGCTTCTTTGTGGCGAAAGAAGGTTCTTCAGATTACAAAAAGTTAAGAAAGAGATGGTTCTTTAAAGAACCTTTGACTGAATGCTTCTTTGTGGAACCAAAAATGGTTCTTCTATGGCATCGCTGTGAAGAACCTTTTGAAGCACCTTTATTTTTAAGTGTGTAAAAATGAAAATTTGATGAAAATGTCCTCACCCCTTCAACATCTGAAGAACCTTTCTGTTTCACAAAAGCTTCTTTGTGGCGAAAGAAGGTTCTTCAGATTACAAAAAGTTAAGAAAGAGATGGTTCTTTAAAGAACCTTTGACTGAATGCTTCTTTGTGGAACCAGAAATGGTTCTTCTATGGCATCGCTTGAAGAACCTTTTGAAGCACCTTTATTTTTAAGAGTGTAAAAATGAAAATTTGATGAAAATGTCCTCTCTCTCAGGTCATCCAAAATGTAGGTGAGTTTGTTTCTTCATCAGATTTGGAGAAATGTAGCATTGCATCACTTCCTCAGCAATGGATGCTCTGCAGTGAATGGGTGCCGTCAGAATGAGAGTCCAAACAGCTGATAAAAACATCACAATAATCCACAAGTAGTCCACAGCACTCCAGTCCATCAGTTAACATCTGGAGAATTGAAAATCTGCATATTTGTAATAAACAAATCCATAATTTTTAACTTCAAACCGTTGCTTCTGGCCAAAATACGAGTCCTCTATCCACAAATCTGGTTTCTCCAGGGAGAAAGTCATCTAATCTGAATCAGGAAAGAAATCTGCACAGATCAAGAACCGTTTATGAGAGAAAACAGTCCAAAACAGTTCAACAAATATGTGGATTTTAATGTGAGAAACAACAGGGGATGGACTTTTTCACTGGATGAAGCGTGATTTTGGATTATGGGCTTGCATTTTAGCTGGACAAAAGTCATACAGGATAGGAGTAATTAATAACCGAAGCCTCTTTTTTGGGTGAACGAACCTTTTAAATCTTTGGTGTTCTCACTGCTGCCTCTAGATGACAGTGTAACATTAGCAGAGTCTCCATTAGTTCTGCTGAAGCCACACATCTGCTCTTTTCATGTGATTAAACAAGAGCATGTGAATTTAAGATGTGCACATACGTGATTAACATGTGAAATTGAATGTGAGGGATGGAAAAGACTGAACACATTTCAGAAGTGCAAAATAAAAATATATTTTTAGATGAATTGGTTCGACATGTTCAGAGGTGTTTGTGTGCATCTCTGCTTCTTTTTATTTTTTCACAAAACTGTTCCCTTGCCCATCACTCAATATATGTTGACACCATCACATAGATATTATGTCATAAAATATTATGTCACATATTTATCTAAATATGAACAAATCTGAACATACAGGATGCGTTTAACTGATTTTCACTTCAATCAACTATCTCATGTTGCCAGCTGACAACGTTGAGAAAATATATACCAAAAACATATTTTGCACATTAAAAACCATTTTGTTGTTCTGGTGTTAAAACAACCTATACTCAAAAACAAAAACAAAATCCTAAACAATTTTCTTAACAATTTGTGATGAAGAAAATAGCAAATGACAAAAAATCTGAGCACAATTACATTATAAATATCACCAATATCATAAAGAATAATTAAATAAATTACCAGTATACCTGTGTGATCTTGCTGATCTCATAGCTTTTGAAAAATGGAAAAAGGTAAAGAAAAGAAGACCATCGTTAAAAAATGATATTTTTTCAAATAATGAAGGGTAAAATTTGGCCCATTTGAAAAGAAATGAATGCAGTTTAGTACTGATCATTCCCTCTATTGTACAGAAATCATGATTACATCTACAACATGTTCCTTTATATTAAAAATGAGGTAGCAGCCTTTAATTACTTACCATGAACTTTCTTTATTGTATAAAAATATAATATCATATTAGTATGCAGGGCAATGTTTTACATATCAAAAAATTAATTTACACTGGTAATTTGAATTCAACTTTCTGTAAGGCGGGATAAGTAGGACAGGTCAGTGGAGGATCGTGTGTGTGTGTGTGTGTGTGTGGAGGTTCATTCTGAAATTACTCTATTGTGAAACACTACAAAAGCAATTATAATGAAGTGAGAGTGTTTTCTGTCCTTCACCGTCAGTGACACTGCGGCTCTGCACGGAGGAGAAAACAATGAAAGAACATATGCAGGCCATATTTCATGCCAAAATCAAAATTACTACATGTATTATTCATATTTTGCTTAAACATAATTTAATGGGTAAATCTCATCATTCGCATTCATGTAACATGAAAAACGTGCAGATTGAACATTATTTACATTTACATTTAGTCATTTAGCAGACGCTTTTATCCAAAGCGACTTACAATTGGGGGATACATAAAGCGATTCTTCTTAAAGAGGCAAACAGACACAAGAAGTGGTTGTAATACCAAGTTCTTAGACATTGTTCAAATAAGTACAAGCTAGAAAGAGAAAAAATAAATAAAGAGAGAGACTTTTTATTTATTTATTTATTTATTTTTTTTATGATGAAGTCAAGTAGCTTCGAAAGAGATGAGTTTTCAGCTGTCGCTTGAAAATTGTCAGGGATTCAGCATTCCGGATAGGGGTGGGAAGATCGTTCCAGCAGCCAGGAGTGGTGAAATACTATTTAAAATGTATTTATACAACATAGCAGTATTTGTTTTATGCTGATTGACATAAAAAATTGACAGAATGATTCAAATATTCATATACCATGAAAGTTAACAGAATTCATCACTGGAGCAAATTTAGTATTTCAGAATTACATGTGTTTGAATATTGAATTCAACATTTAATAACCAGAAATGACATACATTTCAATAGGTCACATACTTTGCTATCTTGCCTATATGTCGTTTGTTTAATATGATTGTTCTGATATGTTAATTGTTGAATAAATAAATTATATTTAACATTTTCAAAATGAATAGAAATTGTGGGGACAGTTGTTATACTATTTAATTGCTGCATATATATTTTTTTATGTTTATTTTATTTTTTTTGATTGTGTGCAAGTAAAGTGAAAAGTGAAAGTGACGTGACATGTGGCCAAGTATGGTGACCCATACTCGGAATTAGTGCTCTGCATTTATCCCATCCAAAGTGCACACACACAGCAGTGAACACACACCCGGAGCAGTGGGAGCAGTAACTGCTCGGCAAGTCTTACTAACTTACTAACTTACTAACTAAGATAAGTGTCCAAGTCTACTGAAAAACATGGTACTGCGTGATTACCAAAATCAATTACCATGGTATTTACACAGTAGACCACTCTAAAATGGTTAAAAAACATGGCATTATCTTAACCAAACTTTAATATGTACCATGGTACTGAATGATTATCATATCCATATACCATGCTATTTACTTCAAACTTCAAAGAATACCATATTTTATCAGGGTACAGAAAACATGATATTAACATGGTGAAAAAAGGTTAATAACAAGGTCAAAGTAACTGAGGGTCTATATTCATTTCATGATTCAAGCAATTTATTTATAGCTGTCTGTGTATTTAACTGCAATAGGATAACGTTTTAAAACCACTTCAACTTTTCACTATTCACTATTAAAGTATATTTTGCTGTAATCAATTGTGTTTGATTGCCATGTTTAATTTTTGTGCCCCTCACCAGACTGCTATAGGTCTCTTTGGATGATTCTGTCGAAATCTCATTTCATAAGGATCAAACATTTCATATTCAGATCAAACAATCTCTGATCCTGGACATCAGCAGCACTGAAACTCACTGTGGGATGAGAGTTGCTCTTCACACACACACGCACGCACGCACGCACGCACGTCTGCAGTTCAGAGGGATTTTACTCTGCACTGAGTTTATACCTTTAACAGGAAATCACAGTCAAATGATCATTTACTGACTTTAACATAAATCAAAAAGACACTTTAAATGTAACAGCTCATTTGTACATTTTCAGGCTTTATTTTATTGAAAAAAATATTAAAACTCACCATTTTAAATCATATTAATACTGATAATTATACTTTGTCTTGAGCGTAGATGTTCATTTTGTCAGCTTCTACAATGAAAAACTGACAATTTGCAAAAACATAAAATAAAATCAAAATATTTAGGCATAATAAATATATTTATTTCATTTTCTTTTCTAACAAAGTATTTTTTCTTGCTAATATTGATTTATTAATAATACTTTTCTTTCCTTATTATAACTTTCCATCTTCCCTTTTATATTGCCTTTATTTTTTATTGATAATTTATGACAGATGCACAAACATAACTTCCAACAAATGTGAATAAAATAGCAAAACGAAAATCACAGTGACATGATATTGGAGGGAAATCAACGTCAAAGACATCAGCATTATCAGTGAATTCTGTTATGTTTTGTGGTGTTGCTCGGTTTGTGTCACTGCCAAGTAAAACTTTTAAGTTTTAAATGTCTTAAAGTAATGGTTTGAAGTTAATAATGGATTTGTTTCTTACAAACATGCAGATTTTGTCTTCTCCAGATGTTAACTGCTGGACTGGAGTGCTGTGGATTACTTGTGGATTATTGTGATGTTTTTATCAACTGTTTGGACTCTCGTTCTGACGGCACCCATTCACTGCAGAGCATCCATTGCTGAGCAAGTGATGCAATGCTACATTTCTCCAAATCTGATGAAGAAACAATCTCATCCTAATCTTGGATGATCTGAGGATGAGGACAATTTCAGCAAATGTCCATTTTTGGTGAACTATTCCTTTAACTATCATCGTGTTCAACTAACCCCAGAGTCTCACTTATCTTGTCTTTAAATACAGCAAAGGTAATACAAAGTCCAGATTGACACTGTGATTTGTCCATGTGTCCACTGCTGAAACGAGACATCACAGCATCATCTGCATCTGTCTGCCGACATGCCTAACGAGTCTTTCATCCGACAGCTCGACTTACTGTATCTGGTTAACAGCTGCCTGACATACTGTATGTGACGCCTTTACATCACTATTCTCCAAGGATTCCAGAATTCTTCACACAAGCAACATCTCTGCATCTCACTGTGGAATATTAGTGAGACTCTAAAGTGAGTTTTCCAGGGAAGTCTGTCATTCTGCCGGTTTGTGTTACAAATAAAATCTGTAATAATCTTTCAAACAAGCAGAAACAAACATAATATATGGATGACAATAAATAAACTAAATGATTAATGAAGTGAGATTTATTAATGTGACTTTCTAAAGATGAATTTGCATGTACTGTTATTTAAAAGTCACTGCAAAAATGTCTCAGACATTAAAGTCAGTTCTGAGAAAATCTCCTTTTATTACGTAATGGGGAAATAAAATGAAGTGTCCAAATATTTTATATTATATTATATTATATTATATTATATGGGGGATTTCCCCCAAAATCTAATTATCATTACTCTAATATGCATATATATATATATATATATATAGTATTTAAATTGTACTATATTGTAAAACATATTTATAGATCATGGTAGTATTTTTTTGTAAAGTCTTTAATTTAAAACTTTGGATGCATGAATTCATCTTAATCAGTCATATATTTATTATACTTTTCAAATTTCATTTTCATTGTAGTTTATGTTTGCTTTTGTCATTTTATTATTATTATTATTATTATTTTCAGTTTTAGTTTTTGTACTTAAAACTTATTTTATTTCATTCAGTAGCCAAAGCAACATTGCAATATTTTATTATTAGTACAAATTTTTTTTGTATTTTATTTCAGTTTTATTCGAATGAACAGAAGCGATTTTTATAGTTTTAGTTTTAGCTCATAACGTTTCTCTCACATTAGCAGCGTGAGGCATGATATTTTGTCACATCAGGACACAGCGGGTCCGGTGGCCCTCAGGAACCTCCAGCTATCTGTCACCCTACACACACACACACACACACACACAGACCAGCACTCAGCAATACACTACATTTACCCACAACCACTAAACGAAACTGCCTGCAATTCACTCTAACTAGAGCTGAGCAGTGCTAATGTTGGCGGGCGCAGGAGGCTGTTGGCCGTGTGAAGTCGTTGTTTACGGCCGGTGCGGCACTGCAAGCAGCTGTGGGTGAAGAAGATGCTCAGATTTGCTTTCACACAGCCAGAGGCGCATCAGAGAGCAAGACGCGATGTCAGACATGCCTTCGTCACGTCACCGCCAGCTCGTGGAGAAGCGCCACAGGAGCACGCGGTTAAGAATAGCAGAAGTCATGTCGCATCACATGCAAGGGCTCCGCGTGTTTCGGGGGCTGTTTCGCTGCGTCTCCCCCTCCTGCAGTGATTATCTGCTGCCGTTTGCATGCTGTCACTCTTCCTCGGCTCTGCGCGGGAGCTTTGGCCCTCAGGTTGACAGAATCCCGCGGAGGGGCCTGATTGCGGACCCTTTATTAAAGTGATTCTGTTACAGCGCTGGCAGTGCGTTACAGCTGTGCTGTTCCCCGCGGACTGTGTGCTTATTGTGCAGTGGAAACATCTCTTCTTGTTTCATATCTGTCGTTTTGGTTTATTGACTAAATTAAAGTAAAAACCCACCTATATGTGTATGCACGCAAAGGTTGCTCCAAAATGTACAGCATGAATATGCTGCCTTTTTGCTCACGTTTTAAGGGACCAAATGCATTGAAGCTTATATTGCAAAACCTAAACACAGTGTGTAGCCTAGTCAAGCGAGTATAAGTGCATACCATTCAAAAGTTTTGAAAGAAACAGTAATATTGTGAAATATTATTACAATTTCAAATAACTTCTATTGTAATATATTGTGAATTGTAATTCATTCCTGTGATGCACAGCTGTATTTTCAGCATCATTCCTCCAGTCTTCAGTGTCACATGATCCTTCAGAAATCAGTATAATATGCTGATTTACTGATTAAGATGAAAATTCGGTCATCATTTCTCTCCCTCGTGTCATTGCAAACCCATTTGACTTTCTTTTAGGGCAAAAAGGGACAATGTCCATTCAGTTTTTTTTCCCAGCTCTAAAAAGGACAAAACAAAAAAAGCTTTTCAAGTCTTCTGAAAATATACATAGCTTTGCTTGAGGAACAGACACATATGTATTTGACTACAAACTACTCAAAGCCATCTGTGATTATATTAAATAAAAAGCCCGTCTCGGGTATGAACGAGGAAGCGTTTTTCAGTGAGACGTGATGTGTGTTTGCCTGTCTCTCTCTGTCACGCGTCTTCAGCTCGTGTTGTTGTGCGCTCTGACACCTGGCCTTGTCCACGAGCAGCTATTAACCTTCCAGCTAATAGAGACTCGCTGTGGAAGGTCTGAGATGTGATTTTCTTCAGATCACTGCCAAGGACACAAAGATCGCCAGACGCACACAAAAAACAGGCTGAGACACAGAGTACAGTGTGTGTTTAGTTTCATAAAGTGGATGTGTTACTATGTGTTTATAGTGGTGGGACGTTCACTTTCTAGAGAGCATTTGATTGGACATTAATGTAGACACGCCCACCGGTGCAAGATGACATCATCAACATCAAACTTCACCTAAAAATAAAAAAAGACATTTGTTGATGTACAATATAGAATTAAGTAAATGTAGATAGCGTACAGTAGCTCAAACAATCCCATACGGCAAACAAATGTATTTGTAATATATTTAAAAATATACCAAAAATGGCAAAAAATATATTAGCTAAAACTATTTTTGTGTATATAATATAATATATATATATATATTTTTTTTAAAAGCAATTAAAAAGGTATTTTGCCCTTCATCTATTTCAATCCAAGAAAATACATTCACAAATCACATTTGTTGCAAAAACCTTAAAAAACACATTTGAATAAAAATCAGCAAGGAACATACTTTACAATGTAAAAACAAAATACAATATATAAACATTATTAAGTCATTATACATCTAGTTTTGTTTTTCTTGCCACTGAAATACATTTTGGAATGTGAAGTTTGAAACTAAATATATTTTTATGTTCAAAAATGTATTTCATTGAGCTTCACTGCTCACAAAAGATATTTTATTATTATTTTTTATATTCATATATATTTATTTTTTGCTGTATGGGATTGGGAGCACATGTTTGAGTTCCTTTTGAGATCTCTAAAACATCTGAGAAGCAGGAGACTTCTGAGGAAAGTTTAATCTCATTGCTGTTAAAGGTTTGACCGGCTCAGTCCGAATGCCTTTCATATCAAATTCTACACAACAGTAATAATTCTCTGGCTCTGACAGCGACGTGTTTGACACGTGTCGACTCTTTATGTCACGTCTGTCCTATTTCTTCACGCAGTGATGTATATACGAACTCTTTGATGGGGAAAAAGATTTACTTTCAATTAAAAGGCTCTGATTGAAAAAGACCATTTCTACAAACTTCATTCTTCATCAAGAATCCAATTACCGTGTGAAAGGGAAAGTGTAAAGAGTTTTTATTGAATGTAGTTGGTGATGATGGACTCTGAAGGTAATAACTCTGCCAATTAGCCCTTTTCATTTGATTTAGACTGACTTTATGATCTCTCTCAATATCAATTACACGGAAAGCTTTCAAAGCGCTTCTTCACCATGAGACGGGCAGAGGAGAGTCTAATTAATGCATGCCAACCAGTTTTCATTTGCGGGTTAATTACCAATTCACAGTTTCTAGGTCAAACACACCATGTCTACTGTCATACAAAATGACTCTTTGACAAAGTGCTGTGGCTATTTTGATATTTAACAAAGAAAATGTAATAACCAATCTATTGTACAATGCTACACATTGTTATTAGTATTCTAATTGACAAGTTTTATAGAATTTCCCCAACACCACCATCACATTTGTTTTATTCATTGTCTGTCTTTTCTAAGTTACTTATGTAAGCTTGCATGTTTGAATTTGATCTTTATTGTCAAATGTTTTGCAGAATTCTTAAATTAAATGTGCTTCTGTATTCTTTCAGAGCATGTCCTCCTAAAGAGCTGATGGATAGACAGCTGTCAAGTTTATTTAGTGCTGAATAAAGCAGAATATTCAGCAGTTTCAAGACTTTGCTGTGCATTTACAGCACTAAATTTGTCATTTGAAGGTAATTCTGTTTCTTTTCTTTAATATGTGCAATAGTGCACAATATCTCTGTTTAAGCATTTACACATAATATAGTTTACCATTGAAAGTTAACATTGCAATACTGTGGATATTGTTAGCTCATGTGATGCAGGGTTATTAACATGAACTAAAACTATATATAAATCATCATTACTTGAAATACAATAAACTATAGCTTAAATAAAATCAAATAAAAAAATGACTTATTTTTAAACTGTTAAACGTATTTTATTTCAGCTAGTTTCACCTATTTTCATTCAGTTTAATTTGACGTAGTAAAATAACTAATACTGTAAAAATAAAAATTTATAAAATATTTATCAAAATAACTAATGCTAATAAAATACAGACATATTTTTAAAAAGTCACAAAAAACATAAAAATAACTAAAACTTGAACTAAAATTAAATTGAAAGTATAAAAATACAATATTTTTCTAAATATTAACAAAAAGTATAGCATCTCAATGGATACTAAAATAACACTGCTATGATTATTCTCAGTTGTGAGTTGCTTTGGATAAAAGCATCTAGCATCTAAAAACCATCCAAAAAGTATTATTTTTTTCTCCAAAAACTTATGATTATTATCATCATTATTACTATGCTTTAATTCAGACACGTGTAAATGCAATGTTCATTGCTAAAAAAGACTCAAAAGTCAGTGGATGTGATCTCAACAGTTGCTGCTTTGCTCTGTCAGCAGGGGTCAGTGTTGCTGTGAAAACTAATACACTGGAAATCGAGGACAGTGGCCAACAGCTCTAGATCATCCATGAGAGTGATATAGATCTATGCGTCCGTCTATCTGTCCAGTAACAGTGTATATATGCCCATTTTATATGCACAAAAAAATTGCATATTTTTGTTGTTGGTAAATCTACACATTTATGAGTTACTCAGTCTCTTGCATTTTCATCTACAAAGTTTCTAATTACTTTCTAATTATGCACTCTTTTTTGTATTTGTTTGTGCCTCATTCATAGTCCGTGAATGAAGAGAAGTGGTATTGTGGTATGAAGAGTGTGTGTGTGTGTGTGTGTGTGTTGGCTGCTACAGTGATTGATGTTGTTCTTTAGTGGAGTGTGTGTTCGCTGTGCTCAGGGAACTGCAATCCAGATCTCTGTTTATTTGTGGTCAGAGAGCCATTCAGTCAGGGGCCGCGGCCCTCAAACAACTCCATCCTCCCAGACCACCGCTGGGTCACTGTGAGCTCAGACACCGGCCTGATACGACCACAGCAATAAAGAGCCTGATATTAACACACATCAAAAACACTCTTCACCCTGAGGAACATCTTGTTGTGCAGAGGATGCTCTTTTTCAACTTAGGAGATTTAATAGACTTCTTGGTTATCTTTGTCTCAGATGTTTCTCATAAAGTTTAATACACCCTCATGAGTCAATTGTTACTTAAAAATACTATAAGAATTTATGCTACTGTTTGGTAAGAATTAAAAAAAAAAGACATCTCAAACAAATTCCTCGTATGTGTAAACATACCTGGCAATAAAAACTCATTCTGATTCTGATTCTGATCTCTTCTGCTCTCTGAGGGTGCATTTATTTGATCAAAAATACATAAAAATGTGAAATTGTGAAATATTATTAAAATTTCAAATAAGTGTTTTCTATGTGAATATATTGTAAAATGTAATTTATTTCTGTGATCAAAGCTGAATTTTCAGCATCATTACTCCAGTCTTCAGTGTCACATGATCTTCAGAAATCATTCTAATATGCTGATTTGCTGCTCAAGAAACATTTCTGATTATTATCAATGTTGAAAACAATCGTGCTGATTAATATTTTGGTGGAAACCGTGATACATTTGTCTTTTCAGGATTCTTTGATGAATAGAAAGTTCAAAAGAACAGCATTTATTTGAAGTAGAAATCTTTTGTAACATTTTAAATGTCTTTACTGTCACTTTTGATCCATTTTAATGCATCCTTGATGAATAAAAGTATTTCTCTCTTTCAAAAGAGAGCCCAAACATAACAGAACACAGAGCTATAAGATTAATGTGAATTTGATGAGATATGTTTGAGTTTATATTGAGCTGAATGACTTTGAATTGCATAAGTTTCTTGGTAAATATGAGCGCAGATTGAAACTGTTGAGATCTCGTCTGAAACTCTAGAGGAGACACATGTGAGATTACTGGGGTCAGGAGAAACATCTGAGAACCATACGACTTCAGCTTTGCATCTAATTTCAATGCTGTCAAGGAAAAACAATTGAGTTATCAAACAACTCTTAAAGTGATTTTTGCGGATACATAGAAAGACAAAAACCCAACATGTGAAGGGCTATTTCACCCAAAAACCCGTATGACTTTCTGTTGAATATAAAAATAGATATTGTAATTGCAATAAGAAAAAATGATTTTTTTCACATAAAAATCTCAGATTACTAGGTTGCTAAGAGTAATTTGCATGCAGTTGTGATCAGGCTCAGATCTGCGGCCGTGCTCACGGTGAATGATGGCAGCGGGTGTTTTGCTTGTGGAGTCATTCGGTCACAGTCTCTCTCTTGTGTTTTTCTCTCAGGTTCTGCTCGGCACAGCGAGTGAAGAATGATGTGCTTTGCTCTGATGTAGGAAAATAAACCTTTCTAATGTGACATGCCGCTCTGGCCCGAGGAAGAGAAAGGCCAAACAGAAATCAACAGGGCCTCCGTGTCGCCCCCTCAGCCAACTCCCCGAGGGGCTATATGGTTTACACCACTGGGCAAAAGGGCCCGGGACTCCGGGGGAAAATCAGACCACATGCTCGCTGAAATGGGACGGAGAGGGAAATATTTATATTCTCAAAGAAACAAAGCAGTTTGCCGGACTCTCTCTGAGAACAGTGTTTGTGGCCAAACCTTTCAACACATATCATTTCCTATCATGACACTTACTAAAAAAAAAACAGACTTGGTGTGAAGACATCGTATCGGACGTATTGCATTAACAGAATGTTCTGGGTTCAATATATTGGCACAGAAAATTATTCAGATTTCGAAACAAGAATAGTACAATACAAAACAATAGTACAATTTACAATAATGCATTTAATGGTTGTGCATGGGATAAGCATTGCACACTGTGATAACTGTCTTACACTAGTATTCAAAAAACTTTATTAAGTAAATATGCATTTAACTGATCAAAAAATAAAACCATTAGTTATCTGATGACGTTATGAGGGTTTTAGGCCTCCCTCTCTCTGTCACACACACACGCACACACACACACACACACACACACACACAGTCCTTTCCCCCTGTGGTCACATCTGCAAGAGTTTGTTTTATAAAGGCTGCCCTCTCTGGCTGTCATTACCATCTCACCCCAGGTTAATGGCGCTCTTTTAAAATTAACGACCCCTAAAGATATACAAGCTCTCCAGGTTAAAAGCGTGATATATGATTTTTCTCTGGTAGCCGAGCTTCTTCCACCGTCCCCCTGCATAACGAGAATAATGTGGGATTGTGTTTTTGTAGTCTAATGTTTCTTACGAGGGCGCACATGTGCGTCGAAAGCTCCTTCAGGAAAGACAAAATGTTCGCTGCGCGCTTTGTGCTGTGGAGAAAATGAATTATTTCCACAATTCAAGTGGCTTTTGAACAGAAGAGGTCCAATTCTGTCTCTCGTGGCATTGATTCACAATACTGTCACATTTAGCTGCGGTGTGATATTTAACGGTGTGTCAAGAGCGGCGCTCGCCTTCAAAGGGCTCTGCTAAAACGCTGATCACAGCTTAGGCGGCGCCATCGACGAATTTAACTGATTAACAATACTGAGGTCTCGAGGTCAGCCGCGGAAAAGACATCTTAGTGAGGTTCGATACCATTTCACATAAGAGAAAGTCTCCACAAACTCTCTTTTCAAACTGCGGGTGACAGCTACTCTCTCCTCAGACGAGGGCAGGCCTGCAGGAGGAGAATAGAAAAATGTGCAACTAGCACTTTGCGCCGCTACGCCTATCTGATGCGCAGCCGGATTGATCTCCTATAATGCTTTGTCTTGATGAGACAATGAAAAATGCCCCCCGCCACCAGCGTGTCAATATGAGCGCGGGAGATGCGACGGGTTTTTATTTAACCCGTTTTCTCCGTTAGATGATGGCTCTTGTTACATTTTCACTGCCTGTCTGTCAGCCTGACAACGCAATATTCGGCTTCTCCCGCGCTTCCTGGTCGGTTTCATTTATTTTAAAACACCATTTCACACACGACTGACTTTAACAAGGCATTATACACTGTAGAGGGTGAGTCGAGGAGATAGAATTGTGACAGATACAACATTTTTTACTGTGAAAATATAGAATATTGTAAATAGCAGACTCCATAAACGTGGCAGAGCTTTCTGTCTCTTGTTGGGTGTTTGGATGCTCCACTTCCTCTATGCAGCATGAAATAATATCAGTTATTGGTTGGCTTTTATGGTATTGTTTCTTTGAGATGAGCACTTTACTGTCTGACGACTCGCACAAAAGCGCAAGACTTGATCTTCTTCGATGGGTTTCCAAACAGATATTTCAGTCGCGGATCATAGGATGAAAAATCACATTTTCATTTGATCTCTTGAAACAAAAGCATGTAAGTTTCAGAACTCGAAACTTCCTACCAGTCCACAAGTTACTAAATCGATCGGAACTTCCACAACTTCGAACATGATGACAGATAAATACATCTATACACATTCAGCCACATTTGGTGATCAGAAAAGTCATGGTGAGGTAATAAGAAGGAGACAGGATCCAGCAGCAGAGGAAGATTCTACTAATTCTGCTGTTTTTTTAACTAGAGGAAGGGTTAGAAACAAGCAGCTGACATTTATCTTTAACAAGGTCCCCTGATAATTTCAGCCTGATCCCATTAAATTGTTTCAACGAATGCATTTTTTTTATACTATGTTGACGTATTTCCTATTTGAAACAGGTTGGAGTGGGATATCCTCACAAATTAGTAGTATCTTTATGTCTATATTTGGTAACAGTTTACAATAAGGTTCATTAGTTAACTACATTAGTTAACATGAACTAATAATGAACTGCACTTATACAGCGTTTATTAATCTTTGTTCATGTTAATTTCAACATTTACTAATACATTATTAAAATCTTGTTAACATTAGTTAATGCACTGTGAACTAACATGAACTAACAATGAACATCTGTATTTTTATTAACTAACGTAAGTGAAGATTAGTAAATACAGTAACAAATGTATTGCTCATGGTTAGTTCATGTTAGTTTATACATTAACTAATGTTTAACTAATGAACCTTATTGTAAAGTGTTACCCTATATTTTATACCATATCTTAAAAGGCAAAATACTTTGAAATACTGAAGATTGGTGGTTTAAGTATCACTCTTACCAAAGTCCCTTTTGAGGAAAGTCTGTTCACTCGGCAGTCATATTTGCAACGCCTCTGCACAGTTATTCCGTGCATGCAAGACCAACTCGTATGTACACTCTAAAAATGCTGGGTTGTTTCAACGCAACTTTGGGTCAAATATGGACTAACCTAACTTTTGGGTTAAAAATGTAATGTGTAACCCAATATTGGGTTGAAACAACCCAGCATTTTTTAGAGTGTAGCCTACTTGAATGCAAAAATACTGAAATCTCGAAAACTGCTGTCCATATTCATTTTAATAACATATTTAATTTGGATAAAAGCATCTGCTAAATGAATAAATGCACATGTAAATCATCAATAAAACCTGACATGAACTGCCCCATATATTTGTTTATTATGCTAAAATAGCATTTAAAATGTGTATATTTCATGCGCGTGTGAAGTCCCAAGCCTCAGGACTTTTATATGGGAACCAGAGAGTCACACAACAACTTTACCAATTGTCAATTGGCTCTTTTATTTAGAAGGCAGGGACTTTTGCTGTATAGTGTGCATATAAAATTTCTTGGTATATATAGTCTCCGCTAGTGCCATTTTTCATACTGACGAATAGAGGTTTGAACAAAGCTTAGTTATTAAAGTCAGCATGAAATTAAAATTCACCCATCTATTTTCTAAATGCATGTTTAAAGTTTACTATGAACAGTTGATCCTTGCATGTTTAATTTTTCTATGTTTTGACAATGAAATTTGTCAATTTGACAATTTGAGCCCGAATCAGACCCAGAGAATATTACTGAAGAGGATCGAGCAGAACCTGTGCAAGCACGACTCTTAAGTTACAGGACGTTTCAGAATGGTATGTTGTTGTTTTTTTGGTAGCTGTCTCATAATTTTTTAGATACGCTGTTATTTGTAAATGCTATTGCTGTTAGCTTTTGATATACGGTTCTATGAGCCCATTATGAAGGCTAACCATGGCGTTACTACAGTGGCTAAATCAAACACAGAACCATATTTAGTGTGCCTATAGCTAAACAAGCATGTTTAGCTACATAAAAGCTCTAATCGAAGAATAATTTACACTGATCACATAAATGGCAACAAACACCAACATTCGAAAGTCGCTGGTGGGATTAAAAAGAAGTTTCGGATAAGTATGAATTAGCATTTAACTAACTGGCTAGCGGAGCCAAACAGCGTTGCCCTTTGTTTACGTCCTTGCTACAACATAAAATGAATGATAGACACTATTAATGGAAAACACATCAACAAAGAATAAAACATACTCACAGGTCTGGTGGCGTTCATGTGCGTTCAACTCGTAAATACGATCTATCAGATATGACTTGAACGCACCATAAATCTTAGGTTTTGATTATAGTTTCCCTTTAATTTTACTTAAAGTTTTAGTAATTGTGATTGTGTCTATACAGTGCTTATAATATTTTAAAATTTATTTACCTTTACGTTACTGCACTACAACTTAAACCACACAAAAATGAGACATGTTGCTTTGGCAACTAGCCATACATTTTATTTCAGTTAACATTTATTTTATTTCAAGTAATGATATTTCTTAACCCTGGAAATTACTATAAGCAACTTTAGAGTTTGGCCTGATAGAAAATCTTTTGATTTGAGTCAGTGAGTGTTGAGCACCACTGAGTTTTGCACTCACATCATACTATACACAAGATGCTCCTGACAGTAACATTCATCCATTTAGTTGTGCACTATATCAAACACTCTGGCTGAGGCTAATAGTGTTTTTAATTTGAATATTGATGTTGTGTCTAATGTATAGGAGTGCAGCCCATTGGTCATAACATGGTGCCTGAAACGGCTCCAGTGGGAGACTGTTGGGATTTTTTCCTCTCTATGTCTCTCTCTCTCTTTCACTCAATTTCTTGTTCTCCCTCATCTGCATCACTGCTTTGGGTGAAACACGGCGTGGCTGACATATCAGTGCTGTTTATTAAGAGACGAGTCTATCAGGTCTCATAAGCGGCTGCTCATGGGCGGCCCGTATTCTGTTGTTTCCAAAGAGTGTCATCAATCTTACACCGGCTGTCCTGATGCATGATGGGAGATCACAGATACCTCTCCCTCTCCGTATGGGACTCGACGGGAGAGGCAGGTATGACGGCACTGCATGCTTCACTGAATGTGAAGAGAGAGAGAGAGACTTAACACGTAAATACTGGACATGTAAAAGACGGCATACGTTTAAGCATTTCATTCTTACAAGCCAAGTCATTTCAAATTTAGCTAGCCAGTTTTCAATGAATAGTGGGTTGTTTTAAAATTTTTAAATATTTTTAACAGTAATGGGAACCTTGCTTACATAAACATTACTTGCACTGAACTTTTATATAAGAGAGAGTGATTTGTATGCTTTAAAAAAAATGAAATCTTTAAGAAAGCAATATCTGGGACAGCAAAAACATGAAAATCCCAGGAAACATCCTGCTGTGTAAAACCACTGTGAAATAAAAACAGACAGAAGAGTGAAAGACAAAGATAAAATACAGAAAATGTAATGAAAAATTGGGACTTTTGGGGAAGAGTCCATGATTTTGATTTAATCTCTGAAGGTTCTTTATTTCATAAAATAAAAAACTTTTTAAAACCCCAATAATGCATCCCAAGTAATTCTGTAAAATTTAGTTCACCCAAAAAAATAAAAATTCTGTCATTATTCACTCACTCTTATGTCGTTCATTCTTCTCTGGAACATAAAATAAGATATTTTGAAGAATGTTGGTAATCAAGCTGTTTTGGTTACCTTTGACCACCAAAAAAACAGACATTCCTCAAATTATCGTTAATGATTTAATTTCTCATAAGACAGTCACTTATGTTTGTTCTTGAATGAATCTGTGCTTTTGAACAAACTGGTTAAATTAACAATTCAAGTCATTCCCTCTTGAAAGTAACTCTTATTGTTCCTGAATGAATCAGTCTTTTTAAACAAATCAGTTGAATCAATGATTCAATGACTCACTCATAACATCTGTCACTTTTTCCATCCTGAATGAATCAAAGTTTTTGAACAAATTTGTTGAATAAATGATGCATATGAGGGTAATTTGTATTGTTCCTGAATGAATCAGTCTTTCTAAACAAATCAGTTGAATTAATGATTCAATGACTCAGTCATCAAGATGGTCACTTGTTACTTTTCTGAATCAAGTGTTTTGAGCTAACTGGATGAATGAATTAGCCAATGAATCAATCATATAGATTGCCACCCATTGACGTAACAATGTAATCTGCAGAACAATTGTTGTATTGTGAATATAGTTAAACACTTTTAACTTAAACATGACTTCTTACACCTTATAGTTTAATTCCAAACATTTAAAAGCGATGTGGGCGGGAAATAGATGGCGAAGCTGATAAACCCATCCTGTTGAGGGAAGAATAAGTCGTCTGCACAGACAGATATGAGAGAGGGACAGATAACCCTTTTGGAGTGTCATAACGCTCATGTAAATCTGGCTGCTTCAGTCGGTCCGGGGAAATTGAGCTTCATTAAGTGAGTCAGAGCAGATTTATGTAGTGATCTGAGCCGCAGTCGTTTGCGTGGACACTGTACAGTGCATGGCAAGATCATGATGAATCTACTGCACTTCTCTCTGGCTGGATGCCCGCATACTGCATTGCCATCTACACACTCGGGAGAGAAAGACGGGTTTAATTCTTTATAGTCCTCGCAAATGTTTTGGAAATTCACTGTAGCTTTTGTCCTTCTAAGCAGAACTGACAGGGAGAGAGACCGAAAAAGAGAAAGACGGCAGGAGAGAGTCTATCATTTGTTTACATCTGAATTGTTTAACAGTGTGTTCAAGATTCATGATGATACATAATCAACATTAACATGCCAATAAACTCCTCAACACGCGCTTCTTACATATACACTAAACTGAGTAGTGAAATGTTTGAACTGTGTATCTCAGTCTGTAAATCGCTGCTTGATTTACATCTTTATCGTAACATCACATTCGGAGATGATCTCTACTCAGTCTCGGGGGAAATAAACAGGGATGAAATAACGGCCTTCCACGTCTGATTCAGATCCAATCGGAATTATTACCAGCACTGGAGCCGTGAGAGAGACAAATCTGCTAGCTCTGGACCAAAGAGAAAGCCAGAGAAGATTTGAATCAATATTTCCCATTAGCGTGGCTGATGCTTAGACCAACAATAGAGCGCGCTCACGGCCGAGCTGCTTTGTGTGTTCAGGTGTCCGGGATAATTGAATCTGTCTGTGCCGTTCTGATTAAACCACAGGAAAAAAAACACAATCAGATGAAGGTTATGAAAGACAAAAAATCACACACGTTTGAAGCTGAGAGAGACTGTTGGATGCTAACAGTTCTCTTCTTCTACAGAGTGACTTAAATCATTTTAAATTGGTTCAGGTTGTTTGCTAATGGATGAACAAAAACACAGACCTGAGGCAATCACCTGCCAATGCACTAGAAACCGCCCTGGTAACCACAGCAACCTTCCAGAACACCCTAGCAACTACTTAGCAATGCCTTAGCAACCAGACACAACACCATAGCAACCATCTAGCAAAGTCCTAGCAACCATCCAAAACACCCTAGAAATCATTTACAACACAGCAACCATCTAGCAAAGCCCTAACAACCACCCAAAACCTAGAAATCACCTAGTAACAGCCTAGCAACCACCCACAACAACACAGCAACCTTCCAGAACACCCTAGCAACTACTTAGCAATGCCTTAGCAACCACCCACAACAACACAGCAACCATCTAGCAAAGCCCTAACAACCACCCAAAACCTAGAAATCACCTAGTAACAGCCTAGCAACCACCCACAACAACACAGCAACCATCTAGCAAAGTCCTAGACAGCATATAACAATGAAAATACAGTCAATTATGTCCGAAAATTACTTTCTTTTTTCTGTAGGACACAAAAGATGTTATTTTGAAGAACGCTGGAGTCCAAACAACAATATTGACATTGTATGGACAAAAAATAAAAAATAATTCACAAAAGAAAGTCATACAAGTTTGAAATGTCATAAGGTTGAGTAAATGATGATATAATTTTAATTTCTAAAAAAGTAAAACTCTCTATCTTTCATTGATGTACTGTTTTATTTGGTGCACAGCAGTACGTGAAGACATTTTAACAGACGTGTAAAGAGTTTTTCATGTGTCGACTGTGTCATCACGGCTGTGTGTGTGTGTGTGTGTGTGTGTGTGTAGTTCTCCCAGGTGTTGTGTAGTGAAATGGAGAGCGAGATAGAGATCAGGCAGGAAATGGCGCTGTGACGTTGACCTTTCCTCGATCTGTCATACTGTCCTTCGTCTGACTTTTCACCTCTGCACTCTGAGTTAGAGGAAATAGAAGTGCACTTCTGCTGCTTATTTTGGCCCTGTGAACACACACACACACACAGAGAGAGAGAGAGAGAGAGAGAGTACGTTTATTCACTTGAATTCACTTCAGCCCAAACTGTGTTAACTTTATGCAGAATGCAATTTCTCAAGAAAAGAATCCATGTGATTTCCATTAATAAACACTGGTGGAAAATATTAAAATCAAGAGAAATGGGGGCCTCATGGATATTGAAAAAAAAAAAAGTCTTTCTTGAAAAATGTGCAGATTTGTCTTCTGTTCTGTTCTGTTCAAGCCACAGGAAGTTTTACATTGTTTTCTTTGCTCACTAAAACTGTCAAGTGACCAAAATACCAAAACCAGAAGATAAATCACACTTTTCCTTTCTGCTTGTACAGCTGTCATTCATAAAGCAGCAAATCTGATGAGATGCGCATGAGACACAAATAAGATTTCAGAGTTTTGCAAAAAAGTTTGATTCCTCATTCAAATTTATCATAATGACTAAAGTCACATGAACTATATTTATGCTGATTTTATCCAAAGTCTCAGCGTCCTAAAAAAGCTTCATGTCCTTCTTTTGGAATTCATATCTTAAAATATTCACACCAGATTTAAAAGGTGAATTTATTCAACAATGGTGTGCCTAATCTGCATGGCCTTGCCAATGCAACAAACTTTGGCTGAATAGAATTTGAATAATGGGGCCTCGTTTGTGGCCGGAGCTGTTTTTAAATGAGTCGACCTTGTTTATGTGGGAGTTTGGTGTGAAGGTGGGCGACTCCACGGGGAGCAGCCAACTGCCATATTAACAAACCCCTCCGCTCCCAACACACGTTTAAAACTTAATCACACACTCTTTGCTGTTTGCTTACACGTTTCTTTGCTTTTGTTTACCCCCCGCCAGCTGCGTGGAGCAAGTTTAAGGCAGTTTGCATCCAGTCTTTTTTCTACAATTATACACTGTAAAATTCACGGTAAAAAACTGGCAGCTGTGGTTGCCGGAATTTTACTGTAACAAATACAGTAGCAACGTTTTAGGTTTTACGGTTTTAACTTAAATTTACAGTTAAATACCGTAATTTCATTAACTCATATAATGTTAATATACCAACCTATTGAAGTACTGAAATCTGTTTTGTAGCTTTGTAATGCACTGATAACCACCAAATGCAGGAGGTGATGAGAAAGTCACACGATGAACCAAAGCCCATCACAAGCAGCTTTTAAATAATATCATATATAGAAGGTGCACAGTGTCATTCACACAAACACTAAACACCATCACGGTAACACACATGAAACTGAAATAATGCAATAAACATTCATTTAACAACATTAGGTGTAACACACAACCCTAATATACAAAACTGATAAGAAAAAACTAAGAAGAAACATAGTTATTTCAACAAAAAAACATCAAATTTGAAATGCAACGCAGGGAATTCTCGGAATGTCAATTTACGGTTATTCACTGTAAACTATACCGTTTTTTTTTTTCACTTCCAAAAACGGTATACTACCGTAAAATTAATGTCCAATACAGTTTTTCACCGTATATAGTAGGGGAATTTACCGTTAACCATTTAACAGGTTTTTACTGTAGCATTTTTACAGTGTTTTACCGTTAAATTCACTGTCATTTTTTACAATGTAGCAGTTGCATTTATAAGAGTCAGAATGACTAAGGATACGAGTTGTGTGTCCCTATTTGAATGTCACACAGTGTAAGACAGAGCTTGTGTTTGATAAGTGCGAGCGCAGCAAGCCTTTTCTTCAAGTTTGTTGACATTTTTTTTTTTACAATCTTCCTGATGTCTTGTCAGCAGTGTGAGTGAAAAATATGCTTGACTATGCTTTCTTCGGCTGGATTTCTCTGCTATTTCCAGCTCACGTCTCTGTGGAACAGATTATCAGTGGATTAGATGAAACTGTCTGAATTTCGAGACTGCAGCTGGATCTTTTCCCATATGTCGGATGAATGCATGTGAATATTTGTTTGTTTGTCCTACAGTGATCAAGAAAAACCTTACATTGGTTTCACAGGCATCAGTCTGGCTCTTTTAGCACCTGCAGAAGAAAAAGAGAAAGCAGCTATCTGATAAAACTGATGGACCGCATGGAATCGAACTGGCTGTAAAAAATACTAGAGACATATATAACCGCAAAGTGGATCAGGAACAGATAAAGCATAGAGGAAGAGGGAGATTTTACTACAAGTGTTTCAGAACTGCACTATAAATATGATAATGCTCAATTCATGTTCATATCGTGCAATTAATTGTTTTACAATAAAAAAATTTAAACGGAACAGACCATATGACAATCACAAATAGATTGACAAAATCTGGTCAAGTGTAAAATGATCATTGAGGACTAAAGGACAATGATAGACTGATATTGAATGATATTAAAGTACAACAAACAATATATTGCATTCTAAAGCAACATATCTGTCACAATAATGACTTTCTTTTTTTTAAAAGAAGTTTCTTCTGCTCAACAAGGCTGCATTTATTTGATCAAAAATGTAGTAAAAACTGTTATATTGTGAAATATTAGTACAATTTAAAATAACTGTTTTCTGTAATATATTTTTTCTATAATATAACTGTAACCCAGCTAACAGGGAATGTTCCCTTATCTTTCACTAACGTTTTTTTGAAAGTTATTTAAATGTTAGGACAAAACACTCTTGGAATAACGTTTATGAAACGTTCTGAAAACATTATTACTATTTGATATGCGTTCTTGTATGTTAAAAGGAAGCGTTCTCAGAACAATGTTCTTGGAATGCACTTATGATGGCATACATACCTTGTTCAACAATGTTTTTCATTAATAAAAATAGAACATTTTCATAACATTTTGAACCTGACAGAATGGAAAGTTTCTCTGATGTTTGCATAACCAAGAAGAAATGTTCTTAATACATTAAAAACTGGATGTTTTGAATGTGTAAAAATCTTTAGAAATAATGGTTTCATAATGGTTTCAAAATGATGAAATGTAATGTTCCTCTAATGTTCGCATAACCAAAAAAGAGAATGTTCTTTAAATATAAAAAGAATGGAAAATAGAAAACATTCGTAACATTCTCATAACGTTTTCAAAATGATAGCATCACATAACCAAGAAACGTCCTTAATACATAAAAATAATTTTAAAAGTTTAAAAAACATTCTGTAAAACATTTTCATAATGGGAAAACATTCTTAGAACGTATTTTTACTAGAAGGGAATTTATTCCACTGATGGAAAAGTTGAATTTTCAGCAGCCATTACTGCAGTCTTCAATCTCACGTGATCCGTCAGAAATCGTAATAAATTTATAAATGAATAGAAAGATCAATAGCACCACATTTATTTGAAACAGAAATTTCAAGTGTGAAATATGCAAGAGTTTTTGTGATATTTAAAGATATTTTACTGGAAAACACAACATACTATTTAAAAACGGATTTAAGTTTTTGCACTAAAAATATGATAACGGTCAACTTTCAGCCCACTAATCTTTTTTGCATATCGCCTAATGTTAGCCTGAAGTTTCATCAGAAGGCCCCAGCTGTGTAAGTCATAATCCAGAGTAAACCCTCATTAAAAACCATGTTTCCCATAACTCTGTGCTGCTCACTCACAGAGATCAGCTAATCTGACAGCAGAGGTGCTGACTGTCACGGCTGCATTATTCCGGAGACACGGTGTTGATATGAGTTCCTGAATCCTGTCAGTCCCTCTCCGACTCTCTCTCTCAACCTCTCAGCACCAGAGCGCAGAGAAGAATCCAACCATTCAATTATTCCTGGAGCCGAGCCATTCTGCACCGGGGCCGCGTGTATGTGTCTGTGAGGCCTGAACGACACGGGGACACGGAGACATTGGGCGCGTCTCTGCGATCAGAGAGTATTACTGTGCAGCGGTGCAGGGCGGCAGTGGCGGTATTAACTCTACAGTCATCAGTTCACACGCCGAAATGGAGAAACGCGTGTCTTATCAAACGCACCTGTCAGTCACAGAGATGTCGGCAGATGTGAAAGTGATGCATGTGTGTGTCGTGCTCGGCGAGGAGCAGTAAATAAAACACTAGAACATGACTGTGTCACGCCAGCGAGAGCGTTCACCAGAGACTCTACGGCAGATCTGTGTACCAGCCGGCGCCATCGCATTGATGCCGTGGCATATAGCCTAGCTGAAATGGAGTGGCGGCACTGCAAAATCGAACTGCCTAAAACAATAACGAAATTAAAAATTACAAATGAAATCTCTCTTGGACAGCGGTGACATTAAAATCAATGTGAAACGCCATTCACAATGCACTGGACTTCCCTAATCTGACCATTTCCAAGAGAATCAGGATATCCAATTGAGAAAAACGTAAGGGATTTTATATTGGAAATTGACTGAGTCATGAAAAGTGGGCGGGGTTTAAAGAAAGGGCTTAGTGATGTCATCTGAAAAGTCACTTCAGATGCAAAGCGATAAACAAATCTCAGTTGTATCTCCTAGACAGCAATGAGGCTAAATGGAAAGTAAATGGAGACTTTTGCTTAATGTTTCCTGATTAAAAGCAGAAAGTGGTTCAAGCTGTACTCAGACTTTCCAAGAAACGAAAGTCTGCGTGATCTCAAAATGAACTCAAAAATGTCTCATCAGCTTCTTCAAGACCGAATGATCTGAGCTGCTATTCACATGCATTTTGTAGCTCTATTCTCCTAAAGAAACATCTGACGTGTGTCCTAACCAGATGCAATGCTATAAGATAGAGTCAATCAAAAATCACAGCCAATCAGAAGAGTGTGTGGGCGGGATCTCTCACTGCATTTGCAACAAAATGGATAAGTAGGTACATAATCTAATTGATAAATATTGAACCATTTAAAATTGCATACTGAGTGACTGATACCATCTTGGTCATGGAATACATTTATTGGTTCACGTTGAGTTCACAGTTTTAATGTTTGTTTCCTTTATCAAGATCTGAGTTAACTTATTGCTTTCAGTAAGGCTATAAAGGTCACACAAAATGATATTCAAACTCATATTAGACCCTTTTAACATTAAATAAAGAACATAATCAGTACCTGAGATCATCATTGTCATAGTTTGAATGTTGTTGTTCTAGCCATGATGTTGCACATGATGTGAGACAAGGTTGTCTTAGATTAAGCGAGTTATTAAAGAAATAATTGTCTGGGAAGTTTCACAAAACAGCGTGAAATAGGTGTAAGACTGTTCTGTAGCTGTTGGGGAGAGTCTTTGTCTCTGATCGAGCAGATGAAGCTAAACGAGCGTGAAACATCTCTGGATGGGGCCTAATGATCAGTGATATGATGGAGCCCGGAGGAAAATGGAAAGCAGCGAACTTCATTCCCTGACCTTTCTGATGTCCACACGATTTCCAGAGCAGCCCGAACCAGTATACCATTGCACATGAACACAGAGAGAATCATCCATTACATCACATCATTTGGACATTTGGTTCACAAAAACCTGGAAAAGCTACATTGTAAAATGGAACTAAATGTTTCATCTCACATACCAAATGTCTAGTCAGTCTTATTAATTCGACTCGGTTTAAGAAGTCACTGAGTGGTTTGAACCATGATATGTTTGTGTGGATCAGGTTTTGTTGTCTTTGTGGGGACCAAAAATGTATTAATGAAAATATAAAACTTTCTATGCAGGAAATAGAAAATCTCATTAGCTCAGTCAGTGGTGTTTTGTGTATAGGTAATGTGACGGTCTCTCACTCCAGCAGCTCTACTTTTAAACACTTAACTGTGTGCCTGGGGACAGAGCATGAGCCTGAGAATGTAGCCCACCTAACTAGCTGAGCCTGCAGACATCGCTCTGTGTTTGTGTGAGTCAGTGGCACAGGTTTGAGAGATTCATGCCAACTAGCGATGAAGAATCTCACTGTGCCCACAGCAGTATCGATCGACAGCAGAAACAAGAAGCAGCACCGACTGCAGAGGCTAAATAAGATGCGGTGTGAAATATTATAATATAAGTTCTGATCAGATTAATCATTTTTTTTAATAATCAATATCCACTCACCTGTGAACACACATCAACTGAATTCTAGATTTACCAAATTGCTATGAACCATAAACAGTGAACAGCTTACAGAAATATATCACATAACATAATTTTTATGTGTTTTATTTTATTAATACACCAACATTTTATGAAAGCAATTACCTGCACAAGGCAATGCTGGAGGATGGTAACCACTCTGCATCATGTTGTAACTGTAATCAAATCTCTCTATGTTGTATTACAAGAGTGCTATAGGCTAGTCTAATATTGCTATACAAACAAAGATTATCAGATTTCTCTGAAAAAAGACAGTGGACTTGATAAACCTGCAGTTAGGCTTTATTACTTGGTAAAATAATTGTATAATTATCTAAATATTTTGTATTAATTATTTACTAAACATTATTACACGGCTCTTTAGAATACTTGATTCTGATTGGTCAATCTTGCGATCCCATGGTTTAATATGTCCTAACATTATCGTTGAGGTTCGTTGTTCATGGAATGTTGAACATAATTTTTCAATGCTTTTACACCTTTAAATTTCCATTTAATGTTCGATAGTTTAAGGGTGAGTAAAATAATGTCACTTCATTGTGTCTAGTTTTGAAAATGCTTATTACTGAGTTCATAGAACAAACCTTTTGCTGATTGTTTACAGTTTAATGGAAGTTACACTTATGAATTCACATTCTCTTATGAATGGGAGAAATTGCAATGCGCAATATGGCGGAATAGTCCCGCCTTCTAAATGAAAGAGCCAATTGTTGATTGTAAAGTCATTGCATCACTGCATCTGCCCTTAGAAGCTGCGGTTCCCATAGAAACCTGAGACTCCCGCTTATGACTGCACATGCTATTTGAGCATAAGGAACAACATTCATGGGGCAACAACATTCATTTCAGATTTTGTTGTTCATTTGAAATATGTAATTTAATTGTGAGTTCAGCAGGCAGTTTTTGAGATTTCAGGATTCCCCCATTCAGATAGGACTTGGTCTTGGATGCCCGAAATAGCTGCCCGGAGCCGTTGCAAATATGGCCACCTTTCCTTGAAAGGGACTTTCTACCAAAGTCTGTCTTACTATTGGGAGATGAAAGGGGCTGCATTACTTACTATTGGAGAAAGTGTAACGGTCAACTTGGATCACGTGTGCCTTAATAACCAATCACATTAAAGCATTTCAGTCAAAGCTGTGCGACACTCAATCGCCATTTACAGATACCATAGGAATGAACAAGAAGTGCTGTAAGCTGTATTCCACCTGTCGCAAAAAGTCAGTGACTTCTCTTATAAAATGGAATTTTTTCAGTGTAAACTAAAAATAGTTCAATCCAAACATATTGTTTAGTGTAAAACATGTTGGAGATTAGCCGATAGGCTGTCGATTCATTAAATGATCAGCTGTTTCCTCTAAAAAGCTGTTTATTCAGTGTAGTGAGCCTCTCTTCCATTGACATCCATTAAAAAAAGTGGCCTCTGGTCTCCTTTCCCACGATCTGCCAAAGAGAAAGCGTTAGCATTAGCCGTTACGCTTTTTTGCCAAAAGGTTACAGCCTTCCAGTGGCTTTGGCTGAATCTGAAATAGCCCCCTATACCCTCATTCACTATTCCCTACATTAGGCCACTAATACAGTTCACTTGAAGGAGTGAATGAAAGCGAGTGAGTGAATTCGGACACTGAGCGCTCCGGAAAGACTGCCACTTTTGCATAGTTTGTGCTGGCTGTTTAATAATCATTTGAAACTGGCAAACTGGCAGCTCCAGTAGTAAGATGAAAGGATTTATTCTGAACTCTGTAATGGAAATTATGCATAAACCCTAATTAAACAATTTAATAATCCATTTACAATGAATTTATACCTGTATTGTATTACGCTGTACGCATTGTAAAATGAATGGTCTTCTGGCGAGATGCGGCAATTCATTCGGCACGCGACTCTCACAGTGCATTATGGGTATTCTCTAGCCTTTAAACACACATCAGTTGTACACTCGTTATTGCTGTGCATTGTGGGATTGAATGAGTGCGCTCGATAATGTCCACAAAGGTTTCAGACACCATTACAAATGGCTGTCACCTCAAATAGTGCATTATTTAATGGTAAAGGGGGCGATTTCGGACACAGGGTTTGTTTCTACTCCCATAATTCACGAAAAGCATTTTGGGGCGTATAGGAAAAGGCGAATACTGGTCAAATTCTACAACAGTTTCAGCTCAAATCAATATTTCATGTCCACCTATATCTCGTAGTATATATTTATTTGGTGAGTAGTGAAAAAGTCGGACACTATCCCGAAGTAAATCCATACGTTCAAATTCATTTCCTCGATATGAATAAACCAGGTTAGTTTCTGTGAACAGAGTGAAGTTGATAAACTTACTGAGTTTCATCAATCATTTGAAGAATGGCAGATTTCAGTCTGCTGGCTAATTTCGGCACAAATTAATGTGCGAAACAGGAGGAATTTCTCCCTACAGCATTTGGTGCATGGTATCAAGCTGTTCACATCTGCACACACACACACACACACATACACACACGCTAAAGTAGAAGTCTCGCGTGGCCTCAGGGGGGTTGAGTCGCATTCTGTCCATCCTTACCTCTCTGGCGTTCTCGCTCCTCTCTTCGGGGACTTCTGTTAGTTTAGCGTTTTTCTGCGAGAGGCGCGTCTGCTTCTCCATATGTGCCCTGTTTGAGAGAGAGCTGAACTACACTCCATGTCACACAAGAAGTTGCTGAATTATTAAGATCTCCAGATTTTCTGTGTACTACACATCTTTGATCCATCTGTTGGAAAGACGCTCATAGCTGCTGAAGTGTACCGTACCTTTCCTCTGGCTCGCAAGCTGTCGCGGATCAACTTTGGAAGACGTAAACGCATATTGTCGTGATCTAGAAGTTTGACATGCTAGCACGCCAACTCCTGCTCTGACCGGCTATGGCGTTTTCTTGGTATATTTTATTTTGTAAAACACACTTTTTCATCACTGGCTTGTTAATTTGTCAGTGTCCAGTTGTGCATATACTGTAAATTTTGTCACTTTTTGTCAGATTTTCCCCCCCTGAAGTCATGAATAGCCTAAATTTAATTTCCACTATACATCTCAAATTCTGCATTTGGTTTAGCCCATTTCATTTTGTGCTGGAAATGACAATTTAAACATTAGTGGAATAAAAAAGACTTTTTAAGACAAATTTATAATATTCATAAATAAAATCAGTAATATTTATAATAGATCACACTTCATACGTAATTTGACGCAATTACAGCCTGATTAAAAAAAAATCTGCTCACAGGTGATATTTATCTTGATGTTTTTTTTAATAAAATGTTTTGTTTATTTTACTTTTAGCTTAGGTTATCATAATTTTGAGCTTGTGATATTTTGGTAAAACTTTACAATAAGGTTGCATTTCTTAACATTAGTTAACATGAACTAACAATGAAAAATACTCCTTAAGAATTTAATACTCTATTGTTAGTTTCAGCATTTACTAATATATAAATATTAAAAGTTGTATCTGTTAATATTATTTAATGGACCGGAACAATCATGAACCAACAATGACCAGTTACTAACATTAACAAAGATTACTGTAACAAATGTATTGCTCATTGTTAGTTAACAAATGGGACCTTATTGTAAAGTATTACTAATATTGTTTATGCTGAATTTTCGTATTTAAATATTGAAAGTCTGTGTCTGGGACAGGGTATAGTGCAAAACAAATGTTCATAAAATCTGTGAAAGTAAAAAGTTCACAATGTATCTTGTTACCTTAATATAACAAAAGGAAAAAAACATGTTTTCATAAAAACCAACCCTTCAGACAAAAGTGCGCATAGTCCAAGAAACACCAGCAAATAAAGCTTGGTTATTGACTCCTAGAACTCTCAATCGTTCACATCACTGCAGAGGGAGTTACAGATATTCACCGTGAAGCAACAAGCAGAAGATGTTTGCAAGAGCAGGTTTGGCTGTGTGTGTGTGTGTGTGTGTGTCAGAAGTCGTTCATCTCACCAGCAGTCATCACAGCATCTCAACAGGAGCAGCAGTGTGTGATTTGGCTTATTTTATGACATGGGAGAACTCGTTCTGATAGCAAACGGCAAATGAAGATAATCATTTCTCAGATTGAGTGAATGCATGTTAGACTCAATAAGAACTGTGATATTTTAGGGCGGGCTAAAGATTTGTGGGCTTCTTTTCGACAAATGTCTGAGACAACATGAAGATCCCCACCGTTTAATCATTTTATCCACAAATGAGCTGAATTATTAAATCTAGATTGTTTTTGTTTTGTTCTTAAAAAAAGAAAACACTATTTTCTCAGTTTTTTTTATTTAATTTTTTTTATAAATTCATACTTTTATTCAGCAAGGACACATTAAATTGATCAAAACTTAATGTGTTATATTTTAAAGAAATGCTGCTCTTTTAAACTTTCTATTCAAAATGTACAAAAATATTCAGCAGCACAACAGTTTTCAACATTGATAATAATCAGAAATGTTTCTCGAGCAGCAAATCAGCATATTAGAATGATTTCTGAAGATCATGTGACACTGAAGACTGGAGTAATGATGCTGAAAATACAGCTGCGCATCACAGAAATACATTACAGTTTAACAGATATTCACATACAAAACATTTATTTTAAGGTGTAATAATATTTCACAATATTTCTGTTTTTACAGTATTTTCCACATTTTGAAACCTGTCACTGATGCTCATGGATCTTCATCCACACAAGTTATAAATTCATACTTTTATTCAGCAAGGACACATTAAATTGATCAAAACTTAATGTGTTATATTTTAAAGAAATGCTGCTCTTTTAAACTTTCTATTCAAAATGTACAAAAATATTCAGCAGCACAACAGTTTTCAACATTGATAATAATCAGAAATGTTTCTCGAGCAGCAAATCAGCATATTAGAATGATTTCTGAAGATCATGTGACACTGAAGACTGGAGTAATGATGCTGAAAATTCAGCTGCGCATCACAGAAATAAATTACAGTTTAACAGATATTCACATACAAAACATTTATTTTAAGGTGTAATAATATTTCACAATATTTCTGTTTTTACAGTATTTTCCACATTTTGAAACCTGTCACTGATGCTCATGGATCTTCATCCACACAAAGCAAAGAGGGTTTAAGTGTGTCGGGGTATAAAAATAGCATCCCATTAACAGTAATTTAATTACATCTTGTATAGGGGCTGCTCACAATGGCTTCTCCATGCATGTATAAGAGCCGCTGGATCACAATAGCATAATGGGGTATATTAAATCCATTATTATTAGGTGTCATTCTGTTATCTCCTGTGCATTTAATTTAATTGCACCTGTGAATTGAATCCTGAAGGTATACGCGATATGATAAAGAATGAAGATCTGGCTTATCCATTCTGGACTGTCCATCAAGGAATAGTAATTATTAGTTGTTGTTTTTTTCTTTTCTTGCCCTTTTCATTTTTGAAAAACCAGATGCATGTCGTTTAGTGGATCAGGGCAACTCTCAACCTCTCAAATGATTGAATATTATCTATTTTAAAGGAATAGTTCACCCAAAAATGACAATTAGCTGCAAATGTCCTCACTGACAGGACATCCAAGATGTAGATGAGTTTGTTTCGTCATCAGATTTGTAGAAATGTAGCATTGCATCAGTGTCTCAGCAATGGATGCTCTGCAGTGAATGGGTGCCGTCAGAATGAGAGTCCAAACAGCTGATAAAAACATCACAATAATCCACTCCAGCCCATCAATGAATGACTTGTTAAGACAAAAGTTGTTTGTAACTAACATTTTGGCTTCCGGTCCTCTGTCCACAATACTGCTTTCGCCAGTGAAAAAAATGGTCTCATTTGAATCAGGAGAGAAGTCTGCACACATCAAGCGCCGTTTACAAGCCAAAACAGTTCTGAACAAATATGTGGGTGGATTTTGATGGACAACAGGGGATGGACTTTTTCACTGGAGGAAGCGTTATTATGGATTATGACTCGTATTTTAGCAGGAAGCAACGGTTTAAAGTTAAAACACCATAATGATGGATTTGTTTCTTACAAACACGCAGCTTTTGGCTTAACAAGATGTTAACTGATGGACTGGAGCGGTGTGGATTCAGTTTGGACTCTGAGTCTGACGGCACCCATTCACTACAGAGGATCCATTGCTGAGCAAGTGATGGAATGCTACATTTCTCCAAATATGATGAAGAAACAATGGTACATTTTAGAAAAAAAATGTTTTGGGGTGAACTATTCCTTTAAATATCTGACTCAGTGGGGGATATGAACCCTCCTCATGCCTTTATCATGCTACTTTTCAGTCTGATGGTGTGTCTTTAAATCTTACTGGTGTCTGTTGCGTCGTCTCAGCCCTGTTGCCTTGATGACCTTTGCACTTGACATTTGCATGATTCACATGTGTAGAGTGACGGACAGCCTGAGGGCCAGACGAGCCTTTAGCGAGACACTCCAGTATTCACTGCATTTTGTGTGGAGATGAATTTCAAATGCATTGTTTTTGTACGTTCCATAAGAATTCTATCCAATATGCAACATACGTAATCACAAAGTATGAATTGATTTTATTTATCATAAAATGTTCCAGTATTTACAGGCAGAATTATTCAGGCAGTCAGTAAGTTGCTGTATGGCATAAAAATAGAAACTGCAGGCTGTTCTACATGTATGAGGCCGCGGCCAACCTCGGTTCCTCTTTATAAATAATAGATAAATAGAGTGTATGAGAAGAGCAGAAAGCAGTGAAATAGTGTGAGACTGTGAGAAGAGGGCTGGTAGAAGATATGAGGGCCAAAATCAAAGCCAAGTGTGTGTGTGTGTGTGTGTGTGTGTGTGTGTTTAGGGACAGTATAGCGTGTTAACATGCATCTATGTGTGTGCATTTGCATGGCTTTATGTCTTTGAATAAATGAGAAAGGAAGACGCAGAGAGTGACAGAGATGAGACTTCAAACACTGCAGAGAAACTGTATTCTATAAAGTTCTTGTTCTCATTCTCACAGTTCTGGGTTTGTTTTGCTGCAGCATGGCTCTTGACTAGCTGGCCGCTGACATGAATATTTCTGCTAGATCTTGTAGTGCTGCTGTGGATGATCAATGCTGTGTTTCTCAAAGCATCTCCTTGCCAGAATATACCATGATAACCGTAGCAACTGCTAAAATGCTAAAGTACATTTTATAAAGAAAATGCGTTAGAGTGGTGCTTGAAGTGCAAAATCCGCAAAATCCTGTTTCTATCAATTTTTACTTATTTTAGTGGTGACTAAAACCAAATGATCACAGTTTTACTGTTTTAACGGTGGTAACTGTTTGGCAGTTGTGTTTTATTTAGTTAGTTGTTTAATTTTTTATAGTATCTATCCAGTAGAAATGAATACATTTATTCAGCAAGAATGCAATAAATTGATCAGAAATTACAGTAAAGACATTTATAACGTTAACAGTTAATAATATTAGATAATAATTATATATGATAAATATAATGTGTGTGTATGTGTGTGTGTGTGTGTGCGTGTGTGCATGTGTGTGTCTATATATATATATATATTACAGTTCAGAAATGTAGGGTCGGTATGATTTTTCCCCCCTATTTATCTATATACTAGATACTAGACATTATTATTTTGCACTGCAGTGAAATTTAGAATGGATTAAGTCATGCAAAATGAGAAGATATATCGTTTTTCTACCAATAAATCTTTCAATCATTCTTCTACTTTCATGCAAACATTTTTGAAGCAAAAGCACACACATACTGTTACAAATGAGGATCTCTGTGAACTCCTGCTGCTGCACAATTCCCACAAACACCAGCAAGGCTACTGTAAGCCTCCGCTCCGAGACAAAGCACTCGCTCTATGGAAACAGCAGGAGAGATGGATGCCTGTCAGCACAGCACACACACGGTTCCCTCGGCCATTGTGTAATATCCTTCAGGGCCTATTGACCCCTGCAGACGCAGTAAATCTGCTCGCCGACAGGACGTCAGGGAGAGAGCTAGCAAAAATCTGTGCTTTAGAGGCCTGGATTATTCTGTTATTGTGCTACAAAGCTGTGTGGATGTCCGTGGCTCGCCATTTAGCCTGCCAAGAACCCCTCAGGGCTCTCGTTTAACCACTGCCATTTAGTCAGTGTCCAGTTGTTAACTCTAAAGGGGCTGAAATAGTTACGAGAATATAAAACTTGATGGTCCCCCTTAGAGAAGACAAAGGCCTGCAAAGCTCGTCCACCGCAGGATTAATGGCTCTGTGTTTCTCCTGCAATTTATATGACTATGGCTTTCTCTTTTTCTTAACAGAGATACTCACAAGCTGTCATAAAGAGGAGTCTCCTCACTGGAGAGAGATCGCTCGTGAAGGGAAGAGTGTTTTTATACCGCAAAGACGTGACATTATGTTTAATGGGGTGAAGCAGGTGTTTACTGTGGCGCGGCTCCACAACGCTCTTTCTGTGCAAATTAAAAAGGAGATCACAAAACATATGTGAAGGGAATTTTGATAGAGACCATCAACAGAGAATATGTTGTTTTTTGTCTGCATTATTTTTTAATTGTTGCTCTG
>NW_015505696.1:717416-760541 GCF_001515645.1 Sinocyclocheilus grahami
TATATATATATATATATATATATATATACACACACATGCATACATACACATATATATACGTATGTATGTATATACTTATATATATATATATATATATATATATTTAATTTTTCAGCATCAGCATTTTTTCAGTGTTCGTGCTTTACAATATGGTTGACAGTCCAACACCTTCAAAGCTAACAGCAGCATTGCAATTTTCTTTATTTTGTTATTCTTTATTTATTTTTGAAGTACAAATATAGTTCCTGACTAATACAAATGTAGTCACAGAGATGGATCAAAAATTTATATTTAATGATCACGCTAAAGCTGTAGTTTTATCATATATTGAATGCAAATTCACTTGGCTGGCCTGTCTAAAAATGAAGCTTTGGATATATGTTATCAGAGAAAACATTTGGAAGCATTTTGAAATTAACAAGTGCATCTTTTAAGTCAACAGAATGCAGTGATGGAATTCCAAATGTTTTATTGATTTTACCAAAATAATTATTTATTTAATGAGATTCTTTTGTGCTATTCAGCACTGGACATTTTAGGGAAAAATATTCTCCATATTTCTTTCAAAATTGCATGATAAAATTGATATATACTGATAATTGACTGCAAAATTATTCTGCATTCAAATCTCAGTCAAATTTATTTGCACAGTGCTTTTCACACATTGTGTGTTTTTACACATTGTTTCAAAGCAGTTTTACATGATGTTTACATGATGTCACGTGGTTTTTATATTATCTTAATATCCTCATGCCTTATATTCACATTTACTAGATTAGAGCTGGCCAATGTACTTTACATTTTGTGACGATACAAGCAATTGTGCAGTTGATATTTTCTATAGTATGTGAGTATATCCAACTTTATATAAAAAAACTTATTTTTAAATATTTATTATATATTTTTATGCATGTTTGACGATTTAAAGAGATATCAGGACGTTTGTTACTTCCCTTTGACTTCATCCAAAATCCCACCTAACAAAAATACATTCTAAGAACGTTTTGCAAACATTCCCATTAAGTTATGAAAATGTTATTTCTGAATGTTCTCTGAACATACAAAATGTCCAGTTTTTAAAATGTTTTTCAGTGGTTATGCAACTGTTAAGGGAACATTCCATTGCATAATTTTGGAAACATTATGGGAATGTTACTTTCGAACGTTCTCTGAACATTCTGAAAGAAATAGTAACATTTAAAAAATTCTAAACAAACTTCCAGCTGAAATGCTTTAGAAATAAATGTTCCAAGAACAATGTATAAATTAAATTTGTGTGCAAACGTTTCGAGGACATTAAATACCAGATAACTTTGAACGGACATTCTATTATCATTACTGGGAGGAGAACATTTATTCATAACTTTGAGAGTTGGCTGTGAGATGCATTTTTATGTTGATTAGTATTGTTCGCCTCATTTTAGCCTCAAGTCTCATGTTGTGTGGTGTTCCTCTTTTGTTAGTAGCTTCGTATAAAAGAGTTTGCTAAATGCATGAATGTAAATGGTGCGTGCATGTCCCGGTGTAGTGCAGAAATTTGCACGCTGCCAAATTGTGCACCCCCTAGTATTGGTAGGTTTAGGAGTAGGTGTGGGGGAGGGGTTAGGATTAGGGGTGGGGTTGGGATTAGGCAATCAGGTAGCGACTTCAACGAGGGGGTGCATAATCTGGCAGGGGTGCAGAATTCGGCACAACACCGGCTGTTTAGAAAGTGTCAGATTAGTCACTAGAACTTGTAAGGTTTGTTTATAGGTAGGCCGAGCAGCAGAAGCAGCTTGTTGAGGGGTGGGTCCATATTAATGGGTTTATGTTGGCGAGGGGTTGTTGGTAGGGTTAATAGCTGCCAGTTCATGACCGCAGCAGCACGGGACTCTTTCTCAAGGTTAACCAAACCCAGCCCAACGACACGCCGCCGGGGTTTAAGAAGCCCACGCCGTGCTAAAGAGCCCAGTATAATGACACCAATTACCGCATTCCGCTTAAACAAACGGCAGGCTACACAAACCTAATCACGCTCACATCTCATCGGCACTAATGAGATAAAGACTCCAATTAATCCTGTGCTAATTGCTGTGGCTCATTTTCAGAAAGCATTCAGATGCAAGCATGGTAATGAGGGGCAGACTGCGCTGAAGGCTGGATGTGCGTCTCGTACATTTATTACACAAATCACTGCACTGCTTACAGTTACGCTCACGCAGCAGCTGCCGCTGTACTGAGCATCAGCATCATCTATCTATCTATCTATCTATCTATCTATCTATCTATCTATCTATCTATTAAAATAATGTTTTTGCTAAACTTGCCAGGTTTTGTCAAGCCAACATTCAATGTCTTTCTTGACAAAAATTATTTTCTAGTTATTTTCTTCTATACATTAAAATTTCTATTTTATTTCTACATTCTGTTTGCTACTGCAAATTCAAATTCAATTCAAATTCATAAATGTAATCCATAAATTGGATATAATTTCGTTTTAAACATTAGTCACAAATATCAACTATTAAATATGTGTGAAAGCCACGGAATACAAGAAAATTGCGACTTTTATATCTCAATTCTGACTTTTTTCTTGCAGTTCTCAAAAAAAGAGTAATTTGTGAGATAAAAAGTCAAATTGTAAATTTTTTTATTCTGTGGTGGAAAAAAATAGAATTGAGACATAAACTTAAAATTGCGAAATATGAACTCGAAATTCTGAGAAAAAAGTCAGAATCACAAGCTATAAATGCTAACCTTTTAAAAAATGTTTCCTTCACAGAATAAAAAATAAAAAAGGTAATTACGATTTTTTTTTTTTTTTCACAATTTTTTTTTTTTTCTTGCAATTTCGAGATTATATCTCACAATTTGGACATTTCTTGTCAGACTTGCAAGGAAAAGTCTTTTTTTTTATTCCATAGTGGAAACAAGCTTCCATATATTATGTTTGATGAACTATTAACTTAAAAAAAAAAAGAAAAAAGATTTCGATTTCAGGCCTTGTTTTGTGCCGTTTTAAAGCCCAAGCTGCATGTTTCTGTTTGGTCTCTTCATGATCTTTCCTGCTGTATTCATCTGCCATCATTTTTCTCTGCAGTCTTTGTTTCAATAAATGATCCCTGGTTTTATAGTAACAGATGAATGTATGTAATTGTGTAAAGTGTGCATGATGATTAAAGGTCAAAGGTTAAGAGGTTTTATTCTCCTGCTGGTCACTGTCACCGAGCAGGTCGGACTGTAATGGTCATGAACGTCTCCGCTGACACAATGACATTCATAGTGACCTCATTTAGGTTAGTGATGCCATTAATACTACACACGTGAACCACACGGCAGGTCCTTCATGAAATCACCCATAAATCCCCACGTAACCAGCCCGTCTCGTCCCCTGGCCTCTTCAGCTCCTCTGCCGTCTTTCAGCCATTCCTCCGGCGCTCTTTAATTGTAGCACTCATAGTTTTCATCTTTTTCTTCCCTGTGTTGACATGCTGTAATGGTCTGTCCTTTCAGAGTGGACGTGTGTCGTCTCTGCCATTACAGAAGCCATTTTCATTCCCAGCGGCTGGACGTTGGCTCTCTCTAAATCACCTGCTCATGTAATTGCTCCATACTTAGCCAAACAGCTCTGCTCTGCACTCTCAGCCCGAGTGCATTAACTTGAGCTGATGCGTCGAACTGCATCAAACCGCACAAATGAAAAATCACAAACCTTTGCTTTAAATCGTCTCTGCCATTACAGAAGCCATTTTCATTCCCAGCGGCTGGATGTTGGCTCTCTCTAAATCACCTGCTCATGTAATTGCTCCATACTTAGCCAAACAGCTCTGCTCTGCACTCTCAGCCCGAGTGCATTAACTTGAGCTGATGCGTCGAACTGCATCAAACCGCACAAATGAAAAATCACAAACCTTTGGAAATTCTGTCATCATTTACTCTCATGTCATTCCAAACATGTATGTACTCTTGCAAATGCAAACAAATAAAATGCAAATACTCATATCTATCTATACACTCTAGAAAATGTTGTTATTTTTTCTACCTAACCGCTGGATTGAGGCTGTTGGGTCATTATGTTGGGTTGTTTTTTCCAGTGTTGGGTAGTTTTTGTGTTACCCAGCCATTGGGTTAGTGACTGGGTCAGTCTCACTGACCACTGAAACTATACACCCCTCCTCCTCCCTCCGACGAAACAACCCAGCTGTTGGGTTACAGTAGGAGCGCGGGCTTTTTGCGTCCTCTTCAGAGAGAGCGGTTCTCAAATAAAGGTTTGTACACGTTTTATTTCACCTATATAGTCTTTAGTGTGCTATAAATGATTTTACGCAATGCAGCATACAGGGACGAGATGTCAGTCAGCTAAATGCATCAGCAGCGGTCGTTTCGCATTGCCTTGCATAACAGTAAACTGATTTTAATGGTTATAAAACTGAATTTAATTTTTTTTTATGTTAAAATATTTTCTCTAATCTTGTTTTTAAAATGTTTTCTCAGGTAACCTAAAATGTGCATCATTTAGTTACATCAAGGGTCAAGTCAAATATAAAGAGCACATTAAAGTTAAAAGTTACACACTATTCGTGTGTGCGCTGTACAGGTCTGGTATAAAGAAGGTTTTTGCTCTGGCGCCCGAAATGTCCACCCAATAGAGAAAAGCTCTGCTCAGCAAGAAAAAAAAATCGGGCAGCTGCATCGATTTTGTGACAATTGGAGAAAATCGATCATGAAAACAAGAGGGAAAGATGCAATTGCCTCTTTGTGACTCAAATCAAAGGTTGCAATGAATCTTTTGTGACTTCTGGAGCAGAAAATGATTGAAATCAAGTCACTATTATTGGTCAGTCACATACAAAAATGTTTTGCTTTTTGAACCTCCTGTACTGCAGTGCTTCAGATGCAATTATTACTAACAGATGCATTATTGCAAATCATGCAACAGTTGAATCAATCATGCAAATCACTAATGTTTTCACCGATGTTGCCACAAGCATTCAGAAGTGAAATGCAGCCTCTCATTTTCAAGCACACATCCTCATCTTGTTCAGCCATTACTCTGAATATTGTCTATGAAGTTAATTTGTCTAGCAGCCAGAGTCATGCTTATCATTTGCATTTTCACCTGAGGTTGATTTTCATCGCTTTATTGGAAGGACAGTCACAGGATTTTCCTTCAGAGTGGAGGGGACTCTGTTCTGGCTTTCGGCTCTGCCAACAAACGCAGCAGCTCATTGGCTAATTACTCAGTCAGCGCAGTATTGGCAGCTGACCGCACACCTATCGATCAGATCCCTCAAACACAAATTAATCAAGCCATATTCTGGCCCGAGAAAAGATGGATTTGAGCCAAGGCAGATACTTAACCGAGTGAGATGTTCTTGCATGGACAGATACTGAACTTATGCATGAGGATGCTATTGACGGAGAATAAACCTGCTGAGAGTTTGACTCAGAAAAAGATACAGCCATAAGAAGACTGAAGAGATGCACGCAGACTGTTTCAAGATTTTAAAAGGAAAAGATCAAATATGCTCTCTCTCTTTTATTTTCTTTTTTTTTTTATTATAGTAGATTTTGTTTAGGTGTTCAAATCTACTGTAGATCCTGAAGAGATTTTGAACAGTAAAGATTCAATTTGTGAAACATTACAGTTTTGCTGTTTGCTGGGCAGTTTTGAGACAGTGGGTCATTGTTTGCAGTAATGAGTTTCATATTCATCGTCAGACTGACGCCGATCAGACATTCAGCAGCTCGACTCTCCTGAGGCTGCGTGTGAAATTAGATTAAAGAGAAGTTAAATATGGCAGCTGATATTTTTAGAAGAAAGACTACAACATACTTGTTTGGCCAGTTTTATGAAGAGTTATATAAGGTGTGATCAAAATATCATTGAGAACAACATTTCTATGTCCATTTTGTAATTTAGAGGGGTTTTTATAAGGATCTGAATACTTTTGCAAAGCCCAAGATTGATTTTGCATGCATTTCTGTGCTTTTACCACAACTAAAAGATATTGTTCTGTAAGGCGGAGGGACAAAAACCTTCTTAATTGTGATAAACTCATTTCAACGCAAGTGGCTTATTGTACTGCTGTTGCCATCATTTTATTAAAAAATAAAGACACCACTGTTCAATTAGTTAGATTTATTAATAATAATCCCATGAGCAATGTCTAATAAAATTTATACAATTCTAATAATATTTAAAATCATAATTAAATCATAATTTTAATAGTTCTTTCAAAAAAGTATATATTTCATGAAGCTAACTGTGTGTGTTTTTTTTTACAGGTGTATTAATATAGAATTCAACTTCTATTCACATCTCAGCTATTTTACAATGACTCAGTCACATTTTAGAGGCATATCTATTTATTAATTTAAAATGAAAGTTTTAGAGCATTAATTGATAATATACTGATTAAGGAGTCGTAATTGCAATCACTGTTTTTCATCGACGTGATGTGTGGTGAAGTGTGTAGACTGTAAGTGTGTGTGTGATGAGAGTGGATTTAGTGTGGAGGGCTGGTGTTGTTCGTGTAGTGGGCAGGGAGGATTGAAACACACGTCAGCGGTGTGATTAAGCGGTAATGACACGCCGGAGCATCAGTGTGTTCTCTTGCAAGACTTGTAGTCCTGGCTGGCACACACAAACACAAACACATACACACACCACCGTCCGAAGTACTATACATCACCTGCTCTGGGTGTGTGTGTGTGTGTGTGTGTGTGTGTGTGTGTGACAACACAAGCATGACACAAAACCTCATGTTGCCTTCTTCTTGTGAACTAGGTAAAGAGTACCACGTGTTCTTCACAGAATGCATTGCAGCTAAGATGACAGACAATGAGAGAAACGTTGATTATGGGTGCAATAATAAAATAAAATAAAATAATAAAATAAAATAAAAATATATAATATTATTATGTAATGCTATTAAATAAATTATAATATATTAAAATAATAATTAAAAAAATACAGAAAATATTTATATTTAAAAAAATCCAAAACGCATGAAAAAAAGTTACAGTATAGAAACAGAAATACAGTAACACCATTTTAGGTTTTCTGGATTGAACTTAATTTTACAGTTAAAAAAACATATTTCATTAACTGAAATAATGTTAATATACAAAATTACAAACATCACAAGCTGATGTAAATGTGAATATATGGTTATTCATCCATTTTAATAAATATATACAATTTTGATATTATTTTTTCTTACAGTGTAGCAGCACAATGTCATACAAATACAAACACAATGGAAACATATAACACTAAAATAATCCAATTAACATTTAACAGCATAAAATGTAAGTTATAACCCTAGTGTACATAACTGATTAGAAAAAACTAAGAAACAGTAACTTCAATAAAAAACATCAAAAAATTATAAGATGACTTATTTTTCACTTCCAAAATTTTTTACAGAATTTTACTGTAAAATTACATGAAATGTCCCGTCAGATCTATTACAGTTTTTCATTGTACACAGTAAGGAAACTTAACCAACAGGTTTTTACCGTAGCATTTTTACCATCAAAATTGCAATGATTTTTTACAGTGTATATTTTATGCATCATGCTGTTAGGTTAGCACACAGATGCTGCCTGTGCAGGTGGTGCACTAGGTTTTAGAACAGAGACTGTGTGTTTATAACAACACCGAGAGCACAGAAGTATCTCAAGAAAAAAGAACAATCCTGTGTGATTTCAGCCTCTTTCTGACAGACTTTCAGGAGTTATTTCTCATTGCAGTCATGCCTGCAGTAAATACCTCACTTTACCCACGCTGCTCCTGTCGTGACCTCTGACCTCCATCCACACTGCCGTGTTCCCGGCTCAAGGCCAGCCGGCCGTCAGCGCTGCAGAAAAGTGGGCGGTAATTCACAACCCTCCACATCACCTGCCAGAAGCTATTGATTTTTGTTTCCCCAATCTCCAGAAGGGAAGCCGAGAAAAGATTAAAAACACTGTCAGTTTGGAGTTGAATAAGGATGGTGAGCGAGAACGAGAGAGAGAGAGCGAGAGAGTGACGCTTTACACTCAAAAAGAGATACTTCATCCAAAAATGACTGCCCTTTCAAACCCTCTGTGAGAATTGGAAATGCTGAAGAATCTTCATGCTGCTGTTATAATGAAAGTGGATAGGGACTGGAGCTATCAAGCTCTTAAAGGACATAAAATCCACCATTAAAATATGATAACAATAGCACAAACAACTTCTGAGCTACATTACAAGTCTTCAAAAGCTATTTTGAGGATTAAACCGAATATAAGCCATTATCCACATAAAACAGTGAAGAGTTATTTAAATGGAAATAGTGAGACATTTTTACTGCGTAGACTTCAAACTATAGCTTCTGGCCAAAATATGAGCCAATAATCCATAATAACGCTTCCTCTAGTGAAAAAGTGCATCTTCTGTTGTCTCTCACATCAAAATCCACCCACATATTTGATTAGAACTGGTTTAAACTGACACACACAGCTTTTTGCTTCAGAAGATGTTAACTGATGGACTGGAGCGCTGTGGATTACTTGTGGATTATTGTGATGTTTTTATCAGCTGTTTGGACTCTCATTCTGACGGCACCCATTCACTGTAGAGCATCCATTGCTGAGCAAGTGATGCAATGCTACATTTCTCCAAACCTGATGAAGAAACAAACTCATCTACATATTGGATGGCCTGAAGGTGAGTCAATTTTCAGCTAATTTTAATTTTCAGATGAAATATTCCTTTAATTAGATTGAATTTTATTATTTGATCTGCATTTTTCAGTACTGAGTGAAATGTATTTACAATGAATCTTTAAATTGAACAACCATCTTCAAAAAAAAAAAAATCGAAACATTCTTAAATCAAGATACATTTACCTAAGAAGCAAAATGGCACAATATATTAAGTATTGTTTTTTAAGAAATCTATCAAAAGACGCTTCAAAAGATGAAAAAATATGCACCAGTGGGTTCAGAAAATGACTTGTTTTCCAATTTTCTCATCTTATTGACAAAAAAATTTAAAATCCCAAGCATAATCTCAATGAATTTTGATACAATTTTCAGAAAACAAGATTTAATATCTTATGTCATTTTGCTTGTTTTGCTTGATTTAAGAAATATATAAATATACTAAAATGCATTTGAAATACATTTATTTCATGATAAGTATATTACAAATACATGTACATATTTATGTACTTAATAAAAAAATACCCTGCAATTGTACTTTTAGCATACTAAACTGGAATACTTAAAGTCTGCTAAATTGGAACAACTAATTTTGTACTTAATGCACTTTAATTGTGCGGAAGTAGTGCTGAAGTCCAACTCAATTTATACTGAAGTATATTTGATTGTGCTAAAGTGGAACTATTGCAAGTATACTTCAGGTACACTTTAAATATCTTGCTTTTAAAGACCGATATTATTCAAAGATCATACAATCCTCATCAATAGTGACATTAAAACACATTTAGGCTTAATATTAAGAAATGTGCATTGTGCACAAGCTGTATTCCAAATAAAGTTGAATTATAATTTTTATATCAGAAAGTCTAGAGTGATATGTCAGTAAATATGTTTCTTACTATACTTATATATATATATATATTTGTATTATAAATACATTCGTTTTTTGACCAGGGTAGATATTTGGACTGGAAAAAGAGACAAAATACTGAGGAACAAGATTATAATTTCATTGAATGTGTGAAAATGACAGAATATTTGCAGGTGAACTATTATTTAACCCTTTGCACGCTGAATGCTCATAAATCTTGAAACTCTCTGGAGGATGGCACACGTCTATTTACAAACGCAGATCGCTGTGACCGGTTATGTGTCAATGGAGACATGAGAGATGTTCATTATTACCAATGGGCTTGATGGAGTTATTGCTTTCAGGACGTGACATTTCAAAAATCCTTAACTAAATTGCACTGCATTTGTTATTTCCCTAATGCCCGTATGGCTGGAATATTGGATGTGTTATTGGTTAAACCGATGGCTCACTAGATTAGTTCAGTGCTGGTTCCACCCATTTATCAGCGGTAATGACCAGCCTCGCTGTTACACAACACAACTTTCATCATTAATGACAAGCTCCGGTTGTTTGTACTGCATCCCTGCCGTCATGTGTTACAGTCACTGTGGGTTTGCATGCATGTGTGTGTCCGTCAGGATTGATTCATATCTGCGGTACTGAAACTGCATTTTATTGGCCTCGACCTCCTATGAAATATTGTCTTATCAGCTGTACATGAGTTGCCATAAGACATTAGAATGGCACGTTGCGACAGCAAATACACCACAAAAAGCTCATGAATAATCATACATAGTCAAATATAGTTTTTATCCAACATGGTTTAATCAGCTTCCCTCCGCCACTCAGAATGTTGAACTAGAATTCAGAAATAAAGTTATTTCGGTCGATTTCTAATTTCAAAACAGACTACTCAGGTATTCTTAATTCACATATGTCATAATCATAACTTCTATTAAGAGGATTTTTAAACGATCTTAGGATTTTAAAGTTTATTTAACTGTAAACAAATGAATAGTTCACTCCAAAAAAGCCAAAATGGAAACTAAAATTCCAAAAATAAAATATTTCCATTACTTGAAATATAATAAATGTTTACTTTTAAATAAACAAAAACGTAGTTTTTAAAAAGTACTAAAATAACTTAAACTGAATTGATTAAAAATAAGAAAAAATAACAAATAAATAGATTAAAAAATTAATACAAACAAAATAAATATTACTTTTGAAATAAATAAATAAATAAATAAAATAATATAAAATGTAAAAATAATTTGTTTAGTTTAACTTGAAGTATTAAAGTAGCTTAAACTGAATTGATTAAAAAACTAAAATAATAAATAAATAAAATGTATAAAAAATGAATACAAATGAATAAAATGGAAACTAAAAGCAGGGTGATTATCGGTAACTAAAACTAAAACCAAAAATAAAACATTTTTGTAACATGAAACTAAATGAACTTTTAATTAAATAATATACAATACAAATATTTTAAATTAATATTTGAGATTAGTATACATTAAAAATATATAGACATAATTATTAAAAACAAAAACTAATAAAAATGACAAAAACAATTACTAAAACGTTCAAATTAACTGAAAACAGAAAATGAAATAAATAAGATTTATTAAAAAAATTAAATATCTAAATAAACAACTAATACTAAAATAAGTCAAATGCAGTTGAAAAAAAAATACAGAAGATATTTATATTTTAAAAAATTCAAAATGCATGAAATACAGTAACACCATTTTAGGTTTTCTGGATTGAACTTAAATTTACAGTTAAAAAAACATATTTCATTAACTGAAATAATGTTAATATACCAAATTACAAACATCACAAGCTTTTCCACAAGCTGATGTAAATGTGAATATATGGTTATTCATTCATTTTAATAAATATATAAAATTTTTACATTATTTTTTCTTACAGTGTAGCAGCACAATGTCATACAAATACAAACACAATGGAAAAATCTTGACTTGAAGAAGCAACATGATGCTGTTATCATTTTCATTTCGGGGTGAAATATCTCTTGAATAGAAAACAGAGGTTAAGTAGATTCAATTTCATATTGTCTGTATGCATGAAAGTTACCAAATTATTAATACGTGTTTGCATGTTGTCATTGTTTCTTCAATCTGAAAGAAACTCTTAGAAGTTCAGCAGTCTCCAACAGTGAAAACACACAGATCTGCGGCTTACAGGAACCATGTCACACCTGAAATGATGTTTTCATTCATATGTCATGTACAATAAAAATGCTGGTTAAATCTCTCGCAGTTATGCAGCATTTGTGCATCTTCATTACACGCTTCAGATATTATAGAGCAGATATTTATTCATCTCTGTCTTTTCGTTCAGCAATAACTCATGAAGATGTCTTTCTGTACTAATGGCGTTCTATTTTCCTGAGCATCTACACACCTACTTCTCCCTCAAATACAAAACTGCTTCTCATGAAAAATGAGCTTCTTTCATCAGCGGCTTTTGTGTTTTAATATATCAAGGAGATTCAAATTAATTCTCCACTGGAGGGTCTGGGATAAATCTGCACATTTACTTGATCACCTTCAAAGTGCCGGGCCACACGTGAAAATATATGAATGCAATAATGCAGCCCGCATTCAGCGTTAGTAATGCATTTACATATTAAAATGATCTGCAGCCGCAAGCTGTGATTTCTTGTTGGACACACACACATAGATTGCGTGTTGAAAAAGCATATTAGTTTTGCTTTTGGATTTTAATTTATTCTGCCTTCCAGCCTGATTCAGACTAACCACAACAACCCTTCCCCCAAACTCATCATCACCCACTCCGGCTGAATATTTCACCGCTCTCCTGCAGCCCACATTACAATATTCCTCCATCGTGCTTTCCAGTGGGAAATGACGAGGCCTTCTGCCCTGGATATTTTTAGTGCATGCATTAATTTTGGTCCTAGATGCTGACTAGTCAACCTGGTGCTTATCACTTACCGTCAGCATTATTGACTGATATTGGATATTTAATGTTTTCTGCTTATTTTTAATGGGTTTTGGATGGGTTGATATCACGTAGCACTAAAACAAAAGGAAAACCCAATCTCACCGGAAAACTAATTATTTGACGAGATGCCGTTTTTTACGTTGTGAATTGCACAAAAATATATGATTTTTGGAAAAAAGCAAGCATGAAGGTCCACCTATAAACATAACCATTACTGTGTTGAAATCAGGTCTTAACAGTATTATTTTAAATAATATTATAGTTTTATTAATATTTTGAAATTTTAATTTTAAGAATTTCCTTTTTTACATATTGTTTTAATTTTGTTTTGTATTAAATTTTTATTGGGGTTTTTTCATGTCTATATAGTTTTTATTAATTTATAATTTTTTGCACATCAAGTCAAAATAAATGAAAATGATTTTTTTATTTTGTTTATGTTTAGTATTAAAAAAAAATATTATATTATAGTATTTTATATTATAATAGGTTTTTTGTATTTGTTTTTTATTTTTTTAGCATTTCAGTTTTTTTTTTAAAGTAGATTTGTTTTATGGTTTTAATTTAAGTTAACTATAATAAACCTGGATCCTATGAAAACGTACAAATGAGATTGAACAATCTCATAAGAATTAGCCACCAATTTGCCAAAACATAAAATGTTTTGTAAAATTTGCAAAAGGTGGCACAGAAGCGCTTCTGAACTGGCGATTAGGTGTCTTTACACACACTGTTTGATGCTGCTCAGAGCTGGCATGAATGCATTTACGCTACAGTCTCACATGCTTTGTCACTATTCGGGGATGAGGTGGATCAGAGCAAGCATCATTTATGACTTTTATGCAGCATGACTTTTAACTCAGCTGTGTAAAGATGCCTATAGTTATGATTGTGTTGCATAAATTATGCACAGATTCAACACTCTGTCTTGAAGAGTGACGTCACTTTAAGATCAGAGTGAGTTGCTTTGTGTGTAAGAATGTGAGGATAGTGGAGCAGTGTATGTTTTTGGTGCATAAAATGAGTTCATTTCTTTAAAAAATAGATTAATCTTTAATAATGATGCTGTGACGTTCTTACCAAACCTAGCATCGCAGAGCTCCTCCTCTGTTATTATGAGCACTCATTTATGCATTTAGCAGACTTTTTGAGATTTTTTCCTCATTTAAACAGTATTTTGTTTTCTGCAGCAGATTTTAAAAGTAATATTTATTCTTTATCTTTCATAGTGTAACTACATTATGATGTTATGATGAATTAGTTAGTTTGCCGCATACTTCCAGCTGAGTTTTATTTACTTTTCTCTTTAACAAAGTAGTATAGATTTGGCCATTTATAGGTTCTTGGCCATAACATGATATTATATATTAACATCAGCGCCTCCCTGCTCTTCTAATGAGCTGGACTTGGAGCTTTATTACATAAATGTTCTTTTTGTACTGAGGACGTTTTAAGTTACGAAGCGTGGATGTTTTAATAGTACAAAGAGCTCTGGTGTGTCAAAAGATCAAAGAAAATTTGATTTCTCATGTCATGACCCATTTAATATATCATTTGTCGTAGAATTATACTAGACAGCAATAGCAAATGGAGATTTTTCTTATCTCCAGATGTTTCTTCCGAGAAAAAGACGTCATTAATCTCACGTGTCTCCTCCTTCAAAACAGATCTCAACAATGTCTCAAATAATGTCAGAGACCTCAATATGAACTTTTCTCATCACAATTTCACTGGATTGAATGATCTGAGCTGCTCTCCACATTCAGTTCATAGCTCTATACTCTGACTGTATGACTAGTGACTCATTTGTGTCTATTTTTATTTTCCCAGAGGAATTTTAGGAGAAAACTCTGAAACAGAAAGTAAGTCTCCTGAGCTATGAAACAGCAACCTCAGAGCAATGAAAACTTGTTTGAAGAGCCACTGACTCATTGTTCTAAATGTATTTTCCTATATTGTGTTCGTTTGATCCCCAAACGGCCACACAGGTGCGAGACATGCAAATATCAGCCTACCCAGCTACCACCGGGACCAGTCTATATCGGCCTGTTTGTTTAGTTGCTGACTCCGACAGAGAAAGCGAGAGGTTATGTTTAGCAGGAATGATTACAGATGTACAGTGTCTCCAGCGCGCGCTCACATCACAAACGTGAAGCCGAGGCCCAGGTGGATTGGAAGCAAGCTGTTCTCCGCAGCCCCTCCCAGCCCAAACGTACACTCCCAGCATGCCGAGCTGTCAGCCAGGAATCTCTCATAATGAAGGCTAAAATATTTTATTCAGATTTATTAATTTGAAAATGAAGCGTGCCTGTCGGCAGAGGGACAGCTCTTCTCAATCTGTCATGTGTGAGGCGCGCGCTGGTGACACTGCCATACATTTGTCTTGTCGGATCTGACAGTCGGATTCTCCCGGGCGCTTCTCCGCCAGGGATCACCCAGGGATTTTTTGAGCGGAATAAAACACTTTCCGACAAGGAACAGTCTCTTTATTAATGCAAATTAGGCCTGAAAAAAAGCCCGCACCAGGCACTTGGCTTGAGACACCTGAGTGTGTGTGTGTGTGTGTGTGTGTGTTTTAATAAAAGCAGTGAGTGAGTGACTATGGGTTTGAGAGCTCCCACACAAATCTGCCAGTCTCGGCTGTGACAGACCCCCAGAGCTACGGGGGGTTTATCTCACCAAAGCCCATCCAGATACAAACCAACACAGCCGCCCGCTGGGACGTTTTGACTGCTGTAAATTGGGTGGCTGAAAACAAACATTGGCATGAATGCTGCATTCATTTGTTTAAGGGTCGATAAGGATTTTCAAGAGGGTTTCTCTCTCTCTCTCTCTCTCTAGAGTAGCAGGCTTTTAATGAAACCTTTTGTTCATTGCAGTCATGGTGACTACACTTCAACATGTTTGACTTTATGCCCCCCCCAAAAAATTTACATTTGTATTCTTTTTTTAATATGTATTAATTAATAGTAATATTATTTGATAATATAAACATTTAAAAAAACTATAATCATTTTTCATTCTTAATTGCAAATTGCTTTTTGATTAAATTTTTTGTTTGTTTTTTTAAAAGGCAAAAATAGTAGCCTTTTAATGTGAATTTCTGTTAATTTCAGTCTGGATGTTGACACCTCAAAATGATTTAGTATTAATTGTATTCATTATTTTTATATGAATTAATTAATAATATGAATTGCTAATATAAAATGAAAAAAGGAGCCTTTTAATGAGGCTTTCTTCATTCTGACACCCCTTCAACATTTTTGACTCACAAAATTAATTATTAATAAATTAAATGTACATTTTAATTCATTTTTAATGATAATAACATTCATTTTATATAAATTTATTAACATTTGATAATATAAACATTAAAATATTACAGTCAATTTAATCGTTTTTTTTCTTACTCGCAAATTGCATTTTTAATGCTGAGGTTTTTTTTCACGAATAACAGCCTCTTAATGGGACTTTTTGCTCATTACAGTCTCTGGATGCTGACAACTTCAACATTTCTGTCATCATGCCCCAAAAAACTCCTTAATCTTAATTGCATTAATTCATTTTTAATATTAATATGTATATGTTTTATATAAATTAATTTTAATAGTAATACAATTAAATGTAAATTAAAAACCTAAACATTAAAATATTACAGTCAATTTAATCGTTTTTTTTCTTACTCGCAAATTGCATTTTTAATGCTGAGGTTTTTTTTCACGAATAACAGCCTCTTAATGGGACTTTTTGCTCATTACAGTCTCTGGATGCTGACAACTTCAACATTTCTGTCATCATGCCCCAAAAAACTCCTTAATCTTAATTGCATTAATTCATTTTTAATATTAATATGTATATGTTTTATATAAATTAATTTTAATAGTAATACAATTAAATGTAAATTAAAAACCTAAACATTAAAATATTAATGCTTTTTAAAAATTCTTAATTGCAAGTTGCATATTTAATTTTAATTTCATTTTTCCAGTCACACAAAAAACTGACATTATTAACCTCACAACTTTTTCCATCATATTGAATATCAATCAGAGCGGAGAAGTGCAGCATCTGTTGTGTTGTGCATGCTGATGCAGGCTACTTGCCTGGTCAACCAACTTCACTAGAAAGTCCACGAGTTGAACAGTTGACTTATGGCTATAGCTGAAAGGTGTGTGATGTGGCTGTGTTTGTGTGTGTGTGCACGTTTTTGTGACATATGAGGACACAAATTTGTATAATAACATGGGTATGACACAGGTATTACAACGAGAAGGTGATTTATGAGGACATTGCCCCATGTCCCCATTTTCACAACGCTTATAAATCACACAGAATGAGTTTTTTTGTAAAAATGCAGAAAGTTTCCTGTGAGGGGTAGGTTTAGGGGTAGGGTTGGTGTAGGGCAATAGAATATACGGTCTGTACAGTATAAAAACCATTATGCCTATGGAATGTCCCCACAATTCACAAAAACGCGCGTGTGTGTGTGTGTGCTTGACTGACTCTGGCCTGGATGAGCACAGTCGAGTTGTTGCTTTCTTTCACCGAGCGTCCTTTGACATTTATCTCTCTTCACCTGCTCTGTGATGGAGATTCAGAGTGGCGTGTCTCCCTCTCTGCCTCCGTTTCTCTCTCTCACTGCTAAATTGTCCCACTTCTTCTTCTCCTCTGCCCCTCTTTTAGCTACTCTGTCTCTCTAGTGTTTCTGCCTATGTTCTTTCTGTCTCTTCATTTTGACCTCTTCATACCTGCCCGTCTGCTCAAGGCTCTCAAACTATGATGAGGAAAACCAGCATCTCATGTGAAGGACCAGCATCAAAACATGACGGCAACCAGCAACTTGGCTCTTCATTTTGCCATCTGACTGAAACTATTTAAAAAAAAAATTTTTTTTTACACAATATTATCTTTTATAATACAGTATTTTCCCCTTTTTTAATTATTTTACAGAAATTGCATTTCTCAATGAATAAAATCTCTACACTGTTAGATATGAGAGATATAAGCAGTTTAAGCAATTATAAGCAAATTATAAGCAATTATACACATATTTTAAGTGAATGTTGTTGGTGTGTACTTGGTATAACTATTAACTGATAGATGATTTCGAGGAAGGATCTGATTTCTCATGACACCGGTGGTCTCTCATTACACAATAATGCAAATTGAACATGGTGGGCAAGGGATAGTTAAAAAGAGGCTGTCAGTCACTGGGCATGATGGGATTGTTCAATTACCGAAATGGATGAGATGTGTAGTGGACTTAACCTGTGCATAACCTGTGCGGTTCAGATTGCTAATTGTTTATATTCTCAAACATGATGGAGGTCATACAAGAGCTCCAGTCAGTCGAAACTGATCAAGAACATGCATATCAATACACCACTGAAATAAAAACACACTTCCAGGATGTTAAGGGGATTAAACAAAAAAATGAATGCTGACCAGTTACAATAATTATCATATATAAATGTATATATTTCAAGCTCTTTATGATATTTCAAATAAATAAATAAACATCTTGCTGCCTTTTAAGATATTTTGCTTAGGAACTGCTATGCATTCAGATGTCAGTTAAACATACTTTTAATACTGAAAAGAATTGCAAAAAAAACAACAACAGCGGTATTTGTGTGTATGTATGGCTATTCCTATTTGTTCAGTCCCAGGTCTCATTTCAGTTAGGACGCTGTCTTAGATTATCTTGAATATATTTTGCATGTAAAAAACGTTTGGTGTCTTTTAGACCTCTATTCAGTCCTTATGTTTGATGTAATATGGAAAAGATTATTCAGCCACATGTGTAATCTGTATGATACAGCTGTACAGGATTGAGCTTTGAACTGTATTTTCTCTCTTTCTTTCCTTTCCTGTAGAGTTTTAGTGTAATTACCGAGCTGACCTGCATTAGTTCATTAAACCTAAATTCAAAGAAATCATCATCTGGCAGAGAGAGAGAGAGAGAGAGAGAGAGAGAGTGAGAGAGTGAAAGAGAGAGAGATTCACCTTCTCTTCTGCCCTCCTCTATCCGGCCTGCTCGTCCTGACTCTTTATAACTGGCCTTTAAAAGCCTTTTTTATGCTGTTGTTTTTCCCTCATACAGTAAATGGAGCCATAATTTAACATTTTAATGCATGTTAATGTGTTGTTTAACCTTCTCTCCACAATCAAGTGTCTCTAAAAGGTTAACCTTGAACATGGGCTGGTTCAGACGGTAATGTTCTCATCCCTGTCTAATGACACTGCTCTTTACAGGTCCGTCTTCAAGCATATATGCAGTATTTTAGTATATGTTTATAATATAAATTTATTTAATAAATGCATAGAGCAAGGAATGTTTTACTTTGTGTGTTGTACATTTGGCAAGCATTCTAATGCCCTGTTTTCAATGTAAAAACGTCTTAAAGTGCTTCTCATGATTGTTTTCCATCTCCCTTTAGATTGAAAACAGTTTGATGTTATTCCATAACTTGATTGTCCAGGAGTTGAAGTCCATAGATGATAGTTTTCATGAGCTGTGAAAACAATCCCTCTCTGTAGACGTATAAGAGCATGTATGGAGCGTCTGATTGAATTTTCTGAACTACTTACGTGTCTCTGAGGACACTTTTCCACTCTAGGACTTTTCATTTGTATCCTTGGCAGCTGTGTGTGTGTGTGTGTGTGTGCTGCAGAACATCAACTTCATGAGTTCATTAGATTGTGGGATAGCTGCAGGGTGAAAGGTCAAAGGCAGTTCAGGCACGTTTTATGGCGCTCTGCTGCAGATCCGCTCTGACACGGTGTGTTTATAAAATGATTTATCATGGAAAACAGATTTGTCCTGTTCTTGAGAAATACAACAGTTTAGTGTAATATTCACAAATACAGATACTCTATTCTGATCTGCATATACAGAACCATTCAAAAGTTTGGGGTCAGTAAGATTTATTTTTCTTTTTTATTAATACTTCTATTGAGCAATGATGCGTTAAACTGATGAAAAGTGACAGACATTTATAATATTACAAAAGAATTCTGTTTCAAATAAATGCTGTTCTTTTGAACTTTCTATTCATTAAAGAATCCTGAAAAATAAAATGTATCACGGTTTCCACAAAAATATGAATCAGCACAACTGTTTTCAACATTGATAATAATCATAAATGTTTCTCGAGCACCAAATCAGTATATTATACTGATTTCTGAAGATCATGTGACGCTGAAGACTGGAGGAATGATGCTGAAAATTCAACTTTGATCACAGAAATAAATTACAGTTTACAATACATTCAATTGGAAAACAGCTATTTTAAATTGTAATAATATTTCAGAATTTTTCTGTATTTTTGATCAAATAAATGCAGCCTTGGTGAGCATGAGTTTTCTTTCATTAAGAAAAACATTTAAAGAATTTTTCTTCCGTATGTGTTTTTGTATATACCGTATGTGCTGTATAAAGCGACAATGTGAATTGCACCTGTAGGTTAGCCAGTCATAGCAGAGGGGAGGATACAGGAGGAAAGGGAGAGGTAAGGAGGAGAAGAGGAGACATAATGAGGCTTGCAAATAAACAAGCAGTTGATTGATGTGACGGAGGAGACGTGCAGCTGATGGAGACCGGACTGTGATGGCAGCAGAAGCTCCTGAAGAGCTGGAGATGCTGGAGTCTCTGTGTGAGGCGGCATTGATGTGGCTCTGGGCGAGTGATTAGTATAGGTCTGCTGTAACACAGCTCCTCTTTGTTCTGGGCTCTATTGATTCTTTCAGGCTCGTCTATCGTCTATGGAGGCTCCGCTGGCATGCTGCTCAAAGCGTTTCGGAGGTTCCTTGATGCCATGGAAGCTAAACGCTCATACCACAAACACTGACCGTCTCTCACGAGTCTGTTTGTCTCTTGTACCTACAGCGTTCATTTCCATGAAGAGAGGTCACTGTCATTAGGTCTAAAAGCTTTTCTTGTTTTTAAGATGTTTGACTACTTAGATAGCGATGCTGACTCAACCAGACAATCTGTTTGGACAACCAAAGCCTGTTTGAAAAGTCATTGTTGTGCAATTCCAGTTTGTGCCACTAGTGTTGAATACAACACACACTTCACCTTCAACAAATCTGATTTTGTATCTTATAGTGTTTAACAAGGTTTCTGGATAAATTTTGGATAACATTTTCTGCTAAATATTACTAGAATGTGCTAACAAAGAGTGATGAGTGCTACTTTCTCATTAAAAAACATAAAGCAAGGCAAAATATTTAATAAATGAGTCACATTTACTGTTGCTCGACACATTTTTGTGGGCAAAATCATGTCATTTCAATAGAAATAGATTCACTCGATTGGGAATTTCATGTGAGGGCAAAAGATTTCCTAACGCAGATTTCACTTCAAGTCGCATGAATTCACTGCATTGATGAACAGAAAGCTGCTAGTCCATCACTATATCCACTCTTGATAATAATGGACCTTTTTTCATCATAATTTTGCTCATGTGATCGCATCTTATATATGAATATGTAAGTTGTATACATATACAGTAATACAAATGACAAAATGTCAAGCAAACAACTGTATACACACTTAGTTTAATGAAAAAGAAGGCCAAATAAAAAGGGTTAAGAAGTATTCCATGAATGGAGAAGAGCTCAGGTTTCTGTCATTCTTAACATTTTAAGAGCATCTAAAACCCAATAGCAATACAGGAGGAACTGCTGACTTCCAGTTAGTAAGTAGGTTGGTTAGTTAGTTAGTTAGTTAGTTAGTTAGTTGTCTATTAGGTTTACAGTTTATAAGCATTTTAAAGATGTGGGACCCAATGCCTCATTTAGATCATGTGTAAGTTCACAGAAAGCAAATGATTTGAGAAAACCCCCACTGCTGTCACACTTCACACTTCGTCCAGGATCAGCCCAGAGCCTGCAGTTGTGTGAGAGGAATCTCCTGGTGGAGAGGAATGACCCTCGGCACACAGAGAGATCCAGCGATCCACTGCACGACTGCATCGCTGTCAGCTTCTATCCACTCACAGAACACTCACATGCAGGCGTAACGTGTGTTTGCGTGGAACGGCACAGATCGTGTGACTGCGCTGTGTGTAAAGTGAGGTTTTAAATGATTACTGTAAAGCTCTTTCATTGATGAGAAATGTGATATACGATTTGACATTAAGTCATTAACATTTGCTGTCTTAAGTCGTATGTCAATAGCCATTCCCGGTTGTTCTTTTTATGGTATTAAAACAGTAAATTAGTGTATTTTATTTATGGCATTATATGCAAGTCTGCGCCCACAGAATTTGGTGGAAAAGCTCCACTGATTTTCATATCCTTCATAAATCTTCCTTTGCATGTTTGTTTATTATAAATTAACATTTGATGATACTTCCTGCTCCTTTGAACACTTTTTACTGTATTTTAATTAGGGCAGAAAACACTGCATGGGGCAATTAAAAAAAATAGGTCTTGATAATTATACAATGCAAAAGAAATCAAAGAGTGCACATTTTAACTATGATCCAGTGGTTTTCCATATGGAAGTAGGACGAGGAATGTGTCTTCCCATTGTTGTATTTGACATCTTATGGTATTAAAACAGTAAATTAGTGTATTTTATTTATGGCATTATATGCAAGTCTGCGCCCACAGAATTTGGTGGAAAAGCTCCACTGATTTTCATATCCTTCATAAATCTTCCTTTGCATGTTTGTTTATTATAAATTAACATTTGATGATACTTCCTGCTCCTTTGAACACTTTTTACTGTATTTTAATTAGGGCAGAAAACACTGCATGGGACAATTAAAAAAAAATAGGTCTTGATAATTATACAATGCAAAAGAAATCAAAGAGTGCACATTTTAACTATGATCCAGTGGTTTTCCATATGGAAGTAGGACGAGGAATGTGTCTTCCCATTGTTGTATTTGACATAGTGGTCTGAAATGGACTCTTGTTGCTGTTAATATAGCTGTGAATGTATGACAGTGAATCACATTAGGGTGCCAATATCGTGTCTTATCATGAGGAAACTATGAGCGGCTGCCACAAACAAAACTGCACATGTCCAGATTCTGAGATTTTGACCTGGAGAGGATTTTACTTTTCCTGAAAATGCTGATGTTAATGTTAATGTTATCAAATCGGATTAAAACTTACTGACTTTGCTGTCAGTGCGAGCAAAGTTCCTTGTGACCAGCCTACAAACAATCGATTATAAATGGCTCAATATGCTATATTATTGCCAAATGTTGGATTCAGTCTTTTTATCAAATTGTTTTCTTTCAGTTAGCACAGGTTTTGTATTAATTTTATGAACTGATTGGTCATAGGCCTCATTGATCTGAGTTAATGTTTTTTCACTGAACTTTGCCAAAATTATCCACAAATAATGCTTTTTTAGCTAAAAACTGAGGTTCATAAACTCACATAGTTGAGGCCAATGACCAATAAGCCACAAAATGAAATAAAAAACTGTGCTAAATCAAAAGAAAACAAAAGATTTGGTGATAATGTAGCATAATGAGAGATTTACGAGCAATTTTTAAAATGCTGATCATTTTTTGGAACACCAAATTAGATAAAGGATTTCCACCTCAGCACAAGGGTTTGCATCAAAATTGGACACAAATGATTTTTTCCTTCTTTAATAAGTCTATTTTTCTTTTTTGCTGCACTCTGAAAAATAAAGGTTCCAAAATGGGATTTTCACAGTGATGCCATAAAAGAAATATTTCAGTGAACAGTTCTTAAAATAACCATTTTTATCTAAAAGAACCTTTTTCCACTATAAAAGAACCTTTGTTAAAGAATGTCAAAGGAGATCCTTTATTTCTAAGAGTGTATCTGTACTATACAAGATTATATAGTCACATTTTATTATCTCCGTTTTAGAGTTGTGACCATGCGGTTGATCTCACATGCATGAATTTTGCATGATTTACTTTGTTAAAATGTCTATAACTTATAACTGATTCCGATCACTAAAATATTTCCAAAGTGAAACAGCGTAAAAACAAGGCCCAAAACTGCAAGCACTTTATGTCCAGTTTAACCCATTGTAACATTCCAGGAAGTGTGTGGTGTCTGAACGCTTGTTAGATTGATCTGATGAGCGAATATGATGCCGTGCGCTGGTCAGGACAGATGTTTGGACAGTGCGACCATCTCTCATGCTACATGAAAGATCTCTCAGGGATTCCTGTTACGCGTGGCAGATGGCGAGATGCACACTACAGAGACGTCATCACAGTGCACACACTGCTGCTTACGCTTGCCAGGTACAGAACTGTCCTTTTACAAACTCAAACTAAGGATAAACAGAGAACAACCAGGGGACTGTCTGCAAAGTCATTCCAAATACATTCCAAGAAATCCGTCTCGTAGCCAGAGGGTCGCTGCTCAATTTGGAAAAGGGAAACTAGCCTGAAGTGTCTTGCATTTATTTTCGCTCAGGGATTTGCTGGATGTTCTCGGTTGAGTTAAGCAGGCATCTCTCAATCATACACACTGGATCGAGTGTGTGTGTGTGTGTGTGTGTGTGTGTGTGTAACCTCCCCCGCAGAGGCAGGAGCACTAGAGTGGATGCTTCAGACCTGGAAGGCACTTTTCAGCCTGGCCACACACACTGAGGCCCTGCTGCTTGGCTGCGCACCATGGGTCACCGGCTTACATTAGAAAAACCCAAGCGAACACAGTCAAGCGTGCTGCTTGAACATACCTGAAAAACCCCAGCGCTGCACTGAGCATTAAAACAGATCGATGCACTGTGCTCAAACTAGACGTTTAAATAAAATGCATCAAATCATTTTAGCATTGCATTTCAGAAACACTTTGCTACTGCTTAATTAAAAGACAAAATCAGTATGAAAATTCAACATTATTCATTGGGACTGAAGTGAAGGATAGAATCATTCGATCATTAATCCCGAATTAAGCACATTAACCGGGTAATAACTGAAATGGATGACGGACAAGGTCGATTGTTTTGATTGGGAGTTTTACACCTCGGTGAAATATATCTATTCCTTGGCAGCGGGCTGGAAAATGAGATGGAGTGCTGGAGAGAAACTGGAGGTCTATCACTGGTCAAAGGGGAACGTGAGACAGACCCTGACCATCAGACTCGATGATTTAGCTCGTGTTCGAAACATCAGGAAATCCCACCACCTTCAATGTCCCTCATATTAAATGTGTCTAATGAGTTCCAACCACAAATGAATGAATAAATTACAATAATAAGAAAAAAGATCCGACATTTAATTTTTATATTGTTCATATAGGTTTTATTATTTTAATATTTTACATATTTAATAGCTTTATTCTATTGTATAGAATGAATGAATGAATGCATACATTTTCATACTACTGCTTATTACACAAATAAATAAACATATAAATAAATTGTAATACTCATACTAGTGCTTTATGCATATTACACAAAACACGAATTACATATAATTGCTGTATTAATATATCATAATATAAATTAATAGAATATGATATTGTGGTTGCTACGTTTTATTATTACTATTTTATATAAATATACAACATTCATTTAAATATTTCAAATATAATTCACATAGTTTTTAATACTATTTGACATTACTGTATTTATAGTATTTAATTACAATTACAATAATATTATTAATGGGATATTATATTCGATTCTTAAATTATATTATATAATGTAAATAATATAACATTTTGTTAGCCAGTATTATATTTGCATATGGTCAAACCTCCAAACATTTTTTTATCACAGAAAACCCAGGACGCTCTTTCTAAATACATGTGTGCTTTTAGAAATATTAACAAAAAACACATGTGCAGCGGACAAACATGAAGAGCAAAGCGCGTTTCATCTTCCCTGTGCGATGATTGACGTGAGCTGAGAGCCATGCGGAGGCGGGGCTACGCGGTCCCTGCGTCCAATCAGAGTGCGTGCATCAAATCATTTTAGCATTGCATTTCAGAAACACTTTGCTACTGCTTAATTAAAAGACAAAATCAGTATGAAAATTCAACATTATTCATTGGGACTGAAGTGAAGGATAGAATCATTCGATCGTTAATCCTGAATTAAGCACATTTATCGGGTAATAACTGAAATGGATGAAGGACAAGGTCGATTGTTTTGATTGGGAGTTTTACACCTCGGTGAAATATATCTATTCCTTGGCAGCGGGCTGGAAAATGAGATGGAGTGCTGGAGAGAAACTGGAGGTCTATCACTGGTCAAAGGGGAACGTGAGACAGACCCTGACCATCAGACTCGATGATTTAGCTCGTGTTCGAAACATCAGGAAATCCCACCACCTTCAATGTCCCTCATATTAAATGTGTCTAATGAGTTCCAACCACAAATGAATGAATAAATTACAATAATAAGAAAAAAGATCCGACATTTAATTTTTATATTGTTCATATAGGTTTTATTATTTTAATATTTTACATATTTAATAGCTTTATTCTATTGTATAGAATGAATGAATGAATGCATACATTTTCATACTACTGCTTATTACACAAATAAATAAACATATAAATAAATTGTAATACTCATACTAGTGCTTTATGCATATTACACAAAAAACGAATTACATATAATTGCTGTATTAATATATCATAATATAAATTAATAGAATATGATATTGTGGTTGCTACGTTTTATTATTATAATATTAAATATGATTACTATTTTATATAAATATACAACATTCATTTAAATATTTCAAATTTAATTCACATAGTTTTTAATACTATTTGACATTACTGTATTTATAGTATTTAATTACAATTACAATAATATTATTAATGGGATATTATATTCGATTCTTAAATTATATTATATAATGTAAATAATATAACATTTTGTTAGCCAGTATTATATTTGCATATGGTCACACCTCCAAACATTTTTTTATCACAGAAAACCCAGGACGCTCTTTCTAAATACATGTGTGCTATTAGAAATATTAACAAAAAACACATGTGCAGCGGACAAACATGAAGAGCAAAGCGCGTTTCATCTTCCCTGTGCGATGATTGACGTGAGCTGAGAGCCATGCGGAGGCGGGGCTACGCGGTCCCTGCGTCCAATCAGAGTGCGTGGGCGGGGCCAAAGCATCGCAGAGTCTCTGAGCTCTGAGAGCGCTACAATGTAACAAAAGCGGCGGGATGAAACAGTGAAATAACGCGCGAGTGTATGAAGCGCTGCCTTCACGCGGGACCTGATTAATAACACAGCACACACACACACACACACACCGGTGAGTTTAGTGGTTAAAGAGCTGATAGTGGCTCGAGCTGTGAGTGAGTGAGCGAGCGAGCTCAGGAGGAGTGTGCTTACAAATTGCCGAGAGACTGCCAGAGGAATCTCCGCCGCAGCTGGACAAGAGAGAGACCGGAGGACCGGAGCGGGCCGACATGGACGACCAGCCGCGCCTGATGCACGCTCATGCGGCCGTGGGGATGAGCGGACACCCGGGCCTGTCTCAGCACATACCGGACAACACCGGAGCCACCGACGGAGACGGAAGGAAGCAGGACATTGGAGACATTTTACAACAGATCATGACCATCACTGACCAGAGTCTGGACGAGGCGCAGGCCAGGTGAGCTGTCACTCATCTCATCCGAGGATCTGGAATATTCATGCTGACTCTCATCTTCAAAACGCATTGACACTTGATTAATTAGAGTATAAAGTAAGATACACCTTTTACAAACAATAGCTATTCATTAAATTAATACAAATAATTTTAAAAACATACTCGTAATAGAAAAAAATATAATAATATAGCACTTTTTATACAGTGCACTATATGTATGTATTAATTGCTTAAATATAGAAATGTAAAATAATATATATATAACAATGAAACGTTTGCATACTATAAATACTATACTTTATGTATAGTATTTACACATATATAATTTTAAAAATAATATTACTTGACCAACGCTATAAAAAAATGTTAGTAAGCTAATTAATGATATGCCAAATTATAATAAATAACCTACACTACTGCAGTTATTGTTAACACTGTAAATTCTTAATAAATTAATATGACATCTCTTTCTAGAATCTACTGTATCTAGTTTTTTAATGTCAGTTGGCGTCTAATTCACTTTTTACTTATCAAGTGGCATTTTAAAAACAATTCTATTGTAGTAACAGTAACGGCAGAAAAGAATATAGGTTAGGCAATATAGTTTAGATGTTTGACATCTTTATGATACTAGGCAATTAGCAAATATTTACATGCAGATCAGGAGTTATCGACTAAGTATGCATCCAGAAATGGACTGATAACACAATCGCTGTTGTCAGTGTGTCCGGACACATGTAGCGTGTAGTGACAGACATCAGTGTATTCTTCTGACATGCAGTGCTCATTTATTGTCAATAGAAATGAACAAATGCCAAGATAGAATTTGACAGACAGCAGTGAGACTCGTATCACACGTCTGATCGTGTCCCTTTAGGATGAATATTGCTCAGAACAGAGGTTTTTAATTCAATTAACTCAAATATATTTAGTCATTGTATGTTTTTTCCCCCTGTGTATTTTAGAAATATTTGCAAGTACAGTGTTATTGATTTGTATTAGTTAATAGTTTAAACATGTAATCACTCCATTACTGCAATCATGTTAAATGTTTGAATACATGAATTAATCAAATTGATTGTTTTTGCGTATGGAGGATGTTCAATAAAAAAACATGCATTTTTTAAAATGATTTTATTTTATTTTTTTAGTTATTACAATGCATGCATAGATACAAAATTATGAATGATTAATTACTGAAATAGTGCTAGTCACTAATAGAATTTTGTTAATATTATGCATACTGTATGCATGCAAAATATGATAAACAGAGACTAGCATGGGTTTGCTCAGATCGGTATGTGCTTTTCATTTCACCACGATCACTGTACGTTCAGGCAACACACAGATAAATACGTCTTTGCTAGTGGAGTGAAATATCGTCTGTTCAGACGCTCACCGCGGCCTTGTGTTGTGTTTCAGAAAACATGCTCTCAACTGCCACAGAATGAAGCCAGCGCTCTTCAACGTCCTGTGTGATGTCAAAGAAAAAACAGGCAAGCCATGCTATGCTTTTAAAAAAATACCCCGTTTTTTTTTTTTTTAAACACTGGATATTTGTTGGACATCAAGTGCATTTGTTTACCAGCGTCTGGTCAAAGCTGTGAAAGCAAATGGCTGTCTTTTAATGGTTAGCACATGCCATGACATTTTTAGTTAAGTAAAAAATCTTCTAATTGGAAACACAGTGTTGTGTTGTAGGGGCATGCTGTTTTTCTACATTGTGCATTGGATGTTTTAGAATTTCAGTGGGTAAATGTGGGTTTGTGGCGATCGTATAGTGAGGAAATGAAGGGAAACGTCTGTAGAAGTTCAGCTTCTTCGACCTCTGACTGCTAAATCATCTTTACTACTCTTGCACTGTACCGGGCTTGTTTTTGTGCAAAAATCCAGCTACGTTCTGGTTAGGAAAGAGCAGGATTAAATTACAAACTGCCATAAGCTGCTTAGTTGAAATGTTTGTTTAGTTGGCTACAGCGATGAATGAACATTGTGTTTGTGCATTTTTGAAGGGAAACCTCGTTTAATTTTGTGGAGCCTTTGCGATGATTAAAAACGTCGTGGATGTAAGAGTAGATGCTGAGAAAGAGGTCGAAGGTGACGTTTGTGGTCTGGTGTGTCAAGAGCAGAGCTGCTCGAAGCGACTTGTGTTTTTGTCTCGAGCCGAGAGAGGGTGGATTTGTGCTGGTGAGATACTGAGACGCTATTGATGTGGAAACGGTTCCAGCGTGTTTCACAGTCATTAGTGCATGAAATAAAAAGGACTAGATGAAGGATAAAGCCGATTTCTTTATCATTATCTCTCTGACTGCTCTGTTCCAGCTGTGAGGCCGTGGGTGGTTCTCATCTCTGTTTATTCGGTCTCTGTCTCCGCCGCCGTGATGGTTGGCGATGATGTTTTCATTGAGTTGGAGGCGCGAGCAGAGCGGGGGGGTTCTGCGGCCTTTAGAAATATTAACAAAAAACACATGTGCAGCGGACAAACATGAAGAGCAAAGCGCGTTTCATCTTCCCTGTGCGATGATTGACGTGAGCTGAGAGCCATGCGGAGGCGGGGCTACGCGGTCCCTGCGTCCAATCAGAGTGCGTGGGCGGGGCCAAAGCATCGCAGAGTCTCTGAGCTCTGAGAGCGCTACAATGTAACAAAAGCGGCGGGATGAAACAGTGAAATAACGCGCGAGTGTATGAAGCGCTGCCTTCACGCGGGACCTGATTAATAACACAGCACACACACACACACACACACCGGTGAGTTTAGTGGTTAAAGAGCTGATAGTGGCTCGAGCTGTGAGTGAGTGAGCGAGCGAGCTCAGGAGGAGTGTGCTTACAAATTGCCGAGAGACTGCCAGAGGAATCTCCGCCGCAGCTGGACAAGAGAGAGACCGGAGGACCGGAGCGGGCCGACATGGACGACCAGCCGCGCCTGATGCACGCTCATGCGGCCGTGGGGATGAGCGGACACCCGGGCCTGTCTCAGCACATACCGGACAACACCGGAGCCACCGACGGAGACGGAAGGAAGCAGGACATTGGAGACATTTTACAACAGATCATGACCATCACTGACCAGAGTCTGGACGAGGCGCAGGCCAGGTGAGCTGTCACTCATCTCATCCGAGGATCTGGAATATTCATGCTGACTCTCATCTTCAAAACGCATTGACACTTGATTAATTAGAGTATAAAGTAAGATACACCTTTTACAAACAATAGCTATTCATTAAATTAATACAAATAATTTTAAAAACATACTCGTAATAGAAAAAAATATAATAATATAGCACTTTTTATACAGTGCACTATATGTATGTATTAATTGCTTAAATATAGAAATGTAAAATAATATATATATAACAATGAAACGTTTGCATACTATAAATACTATACTTTATGTATAGTATTTACACATATATAATTTTAAAAATAATATTACTTGACCAACGCTATAAAAAAATGTTAGTAAGCTAATTAATGATATGCCAAATTATAATAAATAACCTACACTACTGCAGTTATTGTTAACACTGTAAATTCTTAATAAATTAATATGACATCTCTTTCTAGAATCTACTGTATCTAGTTTTTTAATGTCAGTTGGCGTCTAATTCACTTTTTACTTATCAAGTGGCATTTTAAAAACAATTCTATTGTAGTAACAGTAACGGCAGAAAAGAATATAGGTTAGGCAATATAGTTTAGATGTTTGACATCTTTATGATACTAGGCAATTAGCAAATATTTACATGCAGATCAGGAGTTATCGACTAAGTATGCATCCAGAAATGGACTGATAACACAATCGCTGTTGTCAGTGTGTCCGGACACATGTAGCGTGTAGTGACAGACATCAGTGTATTCTTCTGACATGCAGTGCTCATTTATTGTCAATAGAAATGAACAAATGCCAAGATAGAATTTGACAGACAGCAGTGAGACTCGTATCACACGTCTGATCGTGTCCCTTTAGGATGAATATTGCTCAGAACAGAGGTTTTTAATTCAATTAACTCAAATATATTTAGTCATTGTATGTTTTTTCCCCCTGTGTATTTTAGAAATATTTGCAAGTACAGTGTTATTGATTTGTATTAGTTAATAGTTTAAACATGTAATCACTCCATTACTGCAATCATGTTAAATGTTTGAATACATGAATTAATCAAATTGATTGTTTTTGCGTATGGAGGATGTTCAATAAAAAAACATGCATTTTTTAAAATGATTTTATTTATTTTTTTTAGTTATTACAATGCATGCAAAGATACAAAATTATGAATGATTAATTACTGAAATAGTGCTAGTCACTAATAGAATTTTGTTAATATTATGCATACTGTATGCATGCAAAATATGATAAACAGAGACTAGCATGGGTTTGCTCAGATCGGTATGTGCTTTTCATTTCACCACGATCACTGTACATTCAGGCAACACACAGATAAATACGTCTTTGCTAGTGGAGTGAAATATCGTCTGTTCAGACGCTCACCGCGGCCTTGTGTTGTGTTTCAGAAAACATGCTCTCAACTGCCACAGAATGAAGCCAGCGCTCTTCAACGTCCTGTGTGATGTCAAAGAAAAAACAGGCAAGCCATGCTATGCTTTTAAAAAAATACACCGTTTTTTTTTTTTTCCCCCTGTGTATTTTAGAAATATTTGCAAGTACAGTGTTATTGATTTGTATTAGTTAATAGTTTAAACATGTAATCACTCCATTACTGCAATCATGTTAAATGTTTGAATACATGAATTAATCAAATTGATTGTTTTTGCGTATGGAGGATGTTCAATAAAAAAACATGCATTTTTTAAAATGATTTTATTTTATTTTTTTAGTTATTACAATGCATGCATAGATACAAAATTATGAATGATTAATTACTGAAATAGTGCTAGTCACTAATAGAATTTTGTTAATATTATGCATACTGTATGCATGCAAAATATGATAAACAGAGACTAGCATGGGTTTGCTCAGATCGGTATGTGCTTTTCATTTCACCACGATCACTGTACGTTCAGGCAACACACAGATAAATACGTCTTTGCTAGTGGAGTGAAATATCGTCTGTTCAGACGCTCACCGCGGCCTTGTGTTGTGTTTCAGAAAACATGCTCTCAACTGCCACAGAATGAAGCCAGCGCTCTTCAACGTCCTGTGTGATGTCAAAGAAAAAACAGGCAAGCCATGCTATGCTTTTAAAAAAATACACCGTTTTTTTTTTTTTTAAACACTGGATATTTGTTGGACATCAAGTGCATTTGTTTACCAGCGTCTGGTCAAAGCTGTGAAAGCAAATGGCTGTCTTTTAATGGTTAGCACATGCCATGACATTTTTAGTTAAGTAAAAAATCTTCTAATTGGAAACACAGTGTTGTGTTGTAGGGGCATGCTGTTTTTCTACATTGTGCATTGGATGTTTTAGAATTTTAGTGGGTAAATGTGGGTTTGTGGCGATCGTATAGTGAGGAAATGAAGGGAAACGTCTGTAGAAGTTCAGCTTCTTCGACCTCTGACTGCTAAATCATCTTTACTACTCTTGCACTGTACCGGGCTTGTTTTTGTGCAAAAATCCAGCTACGTTCTGGTTAGGAAAGAGCAGGATTAAATTACAAACTGCCATAAGCTGCTTAGTTGAAATGTTTGTTTAGTTGGCTACAGCGATGAATGAACATTGTGTTTGTGCATTTTTGAAGGGAAACCTCGTTTAATTTTGTGGAGCCTTTGCGATGATTAAAAACGTCGTGGATGTAAGAGTAGATGCTGAGAAAGAGGTCGAAGGTGACGTTTGTGGTCTGGTGTGTCAAGAGCAGAGCTGCTCGAAGCGACTTGTGTTTTTGTCTCGAGCCGAGAGAGGGTGGATTTGTGCTGGTGAGATACTGAGACGCTATTGATGTGGAAACGGTTCCAGCGTGTTTCACAGTCATTAGTGCATGAAATAAAAAGGACTAGATGAAGGATAAAGCCGATTTCTTTATCATTATCTCTCTGACTGCTCTGTTCCAGCTGTGAGGCCGTGGGTGGTTCTCATCTCTGTTTATTCGGTCTCTGTCTCCGCCGCCGTGATGGTTGGCGATGATGTTTTCATTGAGTTGGAGGCGCGAGCAGAGCGGGGGGGTTCTGCGGCCTGCTATGCGTCCGAGAGGGGAGTGAGTGACGCAGTTATGCGTGGAGTTTTACTCCCTGCCGTGTCTTTTTCAGTTTGTTTTTCTTTTCCGAGTTCACGCAGAGTTCGAGCGCGGAGCGACGTGGACGTATCCCAGACTGCTCTGCTCCTCTTTGCCCTTTTTCTGCAAAAATATGAAGCGACCGTCAGCTCTGGAAGACCGGTCGAAAAGACATGGCGTGAGGTTTAAGATGTGAGGTTTGTTTGTAAGAAAGTTGACACATCCATGGATGTTTATCATGTCCAGGAAAGCTCTTTGCAGGAATTATAGATGGATTCAAACGCTTCTACGTTGGTCGTGTCTAAAAGTGTTTCCGATTTTGAATGTTTACTGTCATTTCGCTTTGTTCTTCAGTCATTCGGTGTTTTTAATAGGCAAATCCGCAGACATATACCGAGTTGTACGGTTGTTAACTTTATTTGTTTTGAAATCATGCAGGAATCAAAATAGCTCATGAAAAGTGTTTATTCTGTTTGGCGTCTGTGGAGATGCTGGTTCCTTAGCAAAAGTGACGTTTGGATGAGTGTGTGTTTAGCACGATGGAGGACTGTAAAGCTAGTTTGCTAAGAGTTATTGCTGAAAACAAATCTACAGAACTTACAGATCAACTTCTTTCACTAAAATTGCAATAAAATAGAATTGCCTTAAATTTGACTTGTGAGCACGTTTGCAAATACTTGATATTTGCAATACTGGAAAATAAGATGTGTTTCTTTTAAAACTTTTTAGTAATTGCCTCTATCATATATTCTATTATGATTCTAGTAAATGGAGCTGGTAGAATTATGTACTCACCAAAGGAATTTATTTAGCATTTTGTCAGTATTTCTGTTAAAAACAGAAGGTGCAGTGCATCAGACAATTTTGAAATGCACATTCAACTGAGATTTTGCAGAATTAGGTGGTTAAAATGTATAAAACAAAAAAAGTTAAAGATTATAAATGTGTAGTCATGTGATTTAAACACGCTTACTTTCTCTGTCACTCTTGTGACTTCTATCGAATATATATATAACCTAATAATTTTTACACAATAACTAATTTAGCTATTTGTCTGCATTTAAAAAAAAAAGTCTAAAGTCTGTTTAACAATGTTAACGTAACAATGTAACATTAAACGTGAGTAAAGATCTGATTGTGTTTGGTAAAGTGGAAAGTATCTCATATAGTTTTGCAGTTGAAACTCAAGATCACATCCAATCCTGTCAGTGAGTCTACAGTGTGTTTTTACAGTTCCTCCCAATGTGCCAATTGACACCTGCAGGGGAGTGCGCGGCCCTGGGTCACGAACCGACCTTTTGACCCCGCTGTGTTTTTACTGGGATATAAAGGAACGATGGACGCAGAGGGAAATCTAAACAGCCGCAGCATTCTTTTGCTTGCAGAAGGAGGAAGAAATACTTTATTTTAGTCCAAACGTCGGAGACACCGCCGTATTTTCATGCCGCTCTTCTCTACTCGCTTTCATTCCAGTCATATTTTCTTTCTTGTCTGAGGAATGTGTCTGTGTGAAGCTTGTGTGTGTGCTTGCATATAGGTGGATTTTATAGTCTTTGTGCTCGTTCACACTGTATGTCGTTGTATGGTATGTGTTGTAGTTTAGACACTTTGTTCAGAATCACTGTAAAATGATGAGAAACACAAACCGCACATTTTATATTAATGCAGAAGGTTGCGCGCAGTTAGATTAATGGAATCATTTTTTATGCAGATTACTAATTTTAATACATTTAACAATTTATTAAACATTGGTGTGTTTTATAATCAGTTTTTTATAAAAGCAGAGAGGTTGTGCATGATCTTGACTGTGTTTTGATGGTCTACCGTGGTAAAATCGCTGTAATGCATGGCTGTGCTATTGTTCAAGCTATATTTTATTTTCCCATCAAATAGCAAAAGAGTACAAAAACTACAGTTGTGTTATTTTTGCTTTGTTTTTTCTTCATGCTTACAAATCTAATGGCTTTAGTTTTTTCTTCAATGCACCACGTGCGTGCAGTTTTAAAAATGCTTTTAAAACTGTAATTAGTGATGAGTTTCAAAACCGGTTCTAAACAGAAATAGAGCAATGCACTTGTTTACACGCTCATGAAACAATGGCAGCGTCTTGTCTCAGCGTCTGTGATCTTTGAAGCGTGCAGCACAGAATCGTGTTGGAAAGGACCTGGCACCAAATGGCTTTCCAAAAATACACTCTCGGATAATTCCAGCCAGTTTAGTTGGCTCACACGGACCCGATACCACGCAAACTCTCGTGTGGTTATTCTTCACTGTAAAATAACCCAGCCAGCACTTGAAAGGAGCCGTGCAAATACGTCTCTTTTTTCCCTCTTTGGTTTCGTCTCAGTGTTTCTGACACATGGAGACTCGTCTCTATGGAAGCGGAATTCTTGGATCTCTTGGAACTTCAGAACGATGTCAAGGCATCTAATTGCTGAATGTCAGAGTTTGTTCTGTGACACCACCTTGAACCTCCAGCGTTGACAAAGACACAGTAGCGGCGCTCTGCCGTTGAGGAGTACGAGGGTTTGAGCGCCTGTCAGAGATTTTACGTCGCATTCGAATAGTCGTTAACTTCAGAAAGCTCCAAATGAAGCCCTAATGGAAGCTGTTTATGCACTCGGTGGCTTGCTTGTTGTTGTTTATTCCATTCTGGATAGATTTTTCTTTGCAAACTCATTTTTCAGCTTTGTTTTTACGAGTGAAGCGCTTTTCACATCGACTGTAGAAAATAGTTTATTTGTCGTAAACAAGTGAATAGGTCATTTAGATTTTGAGTGCTTTTGAGTGTCTCAAAACTGATATTTTGTACAGTACAAATAGTCAGTAACTTCAGACACCCTGGTTAGGTACTTTTCTTTTTAAATGGTAAAATTATATTTATATATATATTTTTTTATTCATATGTTTATAAAGCATTAATTTCTTAAGAGCTAATAGCTAGATAATATTATTTAATATTATATATATTATATTTGATAATATTATTATTTTTATATAACATTATTAGCTAATATGTATTTTAGCACATTCATATTTTTCAACATTATTTTTAGTTCAAAATGTTCTATAATCAGCAAAAATGCTTTTTAAAAACAGAAATAAAAAAAGAAATTGAAGAGCTCATTTAGTTATTGGTTTTAACACTAAATTATGTATTTATTTTTAATTTTAAAATTTCTATAATAAATTAGGTATTTTTTGTGATATATGAGAAGTTCATTTAGTTATTGGTTTTGACACTGTATATTCTTCTACAATATTTTAGTTTTAATATTTCTATAATAAACAACTTCATTTTGTTTTTGCAAAGCTTTCACTGGCTTTGTAAAAACGGAAATATCAAAATGAAGAGCTCATTTAGTTATTGGTTTTAACACTGTGTGATGTTTTTTTTATTGCAACCATCTGTAAGCATATGATGACGATTATAAATCTCAATCTTCTAAACGTCTGTCAAACCTCACGAATCTTGACTTGCAGTGTTTTCTCTCTGTGCAAACCTCAACAAAAGGCTAGTATTCTTGTGGCATGTGTTTAAACGGTATAAGGTTTAGCGCCTGGGGGTTCGGGTGATGTAATGTTATTTTTTGATGGGCGAGAATGAGGTGAGCAGAGGGCAGGGCGGGAATATTTGACAGCGTTGAAACGAGCCAGAGATATGATTACTGCGAGCGCGTTCAGTTCTCTGGGTCCTGTGGGAAGCTCGACTCCTTACGGCTTCTCAGGCTGAACACACCAGTGCACACAGTATACACTTCTATAGCTCATTACAGATGGAATAAATCATCTACGGCAGCTTGGTTTCAAACCAGCAGACAGACGATCTAAGAGTGTGTGGCGTTAACAATGACATGCTTGATGTCACTAAATGGATTCAAGAGGGCGTCTGTTACGGTGGTATTAAAAACAGCCAATTGTGGTGGAATTCTGTGCATTAAGCCACTTCATAAATAGAATTGTTTTTGAGAATCTTAAAATATGCAAATACTTGCAAATACTACCTTATTATTTGTACTATTGCTGCAGTACACTGTGCACAGTATGAACATTTTTACTTTGTATTGAAAATAATACTTGCTACAATCGCCAAATTGCAGCGCGCAACACTGCATCCAAAAAATGCATTGCTTTTATTTCAATTCCTTTTTTTTTTTACTGGAAAATATGAAATCATCCATGATTCTAACATCTTTTTTGATTCATAATTTGAACAGACTGCCAAAAGTTATAATTGAATTAATTAAAAAATGCTAAAAAAAATTTTTATTTCCAAGACAAAAATGCAGATCACTACTATTTTTAAATGATTTCAGTGAATTAATTCCCACTAATTCACTTACTGTATATTTATATTTATATATATTCATATTTTTATAGTATACACATAGTATAGTGTGTGTGTGTGTATATATATATATATATATATAAACTCTATATACAGTGTACTACGTAAGCCCATTTCCACCACCGAATAAAAAAAATAAAAAAGGAGATTGCAACTTTTTTTCTCGCAATTATGATTTTTTTTACATTTTATTTCTCCCATAAAATACAAAAAAATAGAAAAGGTAATTGCAACTTTTTATCTCACAATTCTGTCTTTTTCTCACAATTGCGAGCTTATATTTCACAATTCTGATTTTTCTTTTCCGAATAGCGAGTTTACATCTTGCTATTCTTTACCAAATAAAAAATAAAGACAATTGCAGATTTTCCTCACATTTACAAGTTTATATCTGATAATTTGGAATTTATTCTAAGATATAACTAGCGATTGTGAGAGAAAAAAAGACGGAGATAAAAAAAGTTGCACATGCTTTGAAATAAACAAGAAAAGATGTGCAATTGTTTATTTTTCATGCACGATAGTTATTGCAATTTATCATTGCTTTTCCAGATCTGACTCGATTAGGCCTCGACTCCACATTCACCCCGTTGAGTAACACAAGTGTGTGTAGCGTTGAGTGGCTTGGTGCTTCCCTCAGGTTTCCGATCAGGTGTGTGATTCCTGAAAACAAAGAAAGCAGGTCATTTTCTCCAGCACAGCTGGCTGAAATCATTTGTTGTGCGTGCATCGATACTCTCTGCGCAGGGCCGTCACTGACACACGGCCGGCCTGGTCTCTCAGTGCTAATACGCTCTGCTTTGTCTTTCATTCTCTGTGTGTTTTTTTTAAACATGCTGATGCAGCATCTCCGCCGAGCGCCAACGAGCAGGATGAGAATCACATCTGTTGGACCGGCTCATCATCCTTCAAGCGGAAACGCTAAAGCCTAATCCAGCTCATAATAGAGGCGTGCATACTGACTGGCAGCGCGAGGCCGGCGTGGCGTTTTTTGGAAACGGCTCCGGCAGGCTTTTGCAGAAATGAGATTAGGAGAGCACGCAAAAGCAGTTACGGAGAGATCTGTCATCGTTTTCTCTGAGTATACACTGGAGCACAATCACATTACCTTATGAATTATGCAAATTGTCAGTGGCCTAATTGAGATGTGTTAATCATATTAAGAAGCTTAATAGCTGGAATTTAACTGTGATGCTATTTGGTAATTAAGCACGACGGCGAGTTTGGGGGGCTGCTTGTGGAAGATGATGCTGGAGTGTTTATACATCTGTCTGTCTGTCTATACAGGCGTTAGAGAAATTATAGCTTGACTTTGTTTAGCCTTGACGATATTCAGTATGTGATTAATTGAAATGAAAACAACTGATTCACGGAAATGATTCAGACTTACCAACCCCGATGCCGTCTTCACTACTGACGTTAAAATGAGACGCTATTAAAACATTCTCATCGGTATAAGTTGCAAAATTTGTCTAATAATGATGTCTTTAGGAAATAAAAAGCATGATAAATAAGTTAATGGCTTTGCAAGTGATTGCACAATTGCATAATTGGATATATCACATGCAAAATCCTTGGAGTTGAGATCTGGTTCAGAGAATATTTTGAGTAAAATAGACTAAACTTTTTTCATGACATTTGATTTTATTTGAAATGTCTGTATCTTTTAAATAGTTGAAAGCACCATTAGCAGATCTATTAAGGAACCAAAATCATTAAAACATTAAATTCATTACTATACTTATTCCTAATACAGCCAAAACGAAAATCCACTTTTTTTTTTAAAGAAATTAATACCTTTATTCAGAAAGGATGCAATAAATTGATCAAAAGTGACAGTAAATAACATAATTGGATATATCACATGCAAAATCCTTGGAGTTGAGATCTGGTTCAGAGAATATTTTGAGTAAAATAGACTAAACTTTTTTCATGACATTTGATTTTATTTGAAATGTCTGTATCTTTTAAATAGTTGAAAGCACCATTAGCAGATCTATTAAGGAACCAAAATCATTAAAACATTAAATTCATTACTATACTTATTCCTAATACAGCCAAAACGAAAATCCACTTTTTTTTTTTTAAAGAAATTAATACCTTTATTCAGAAAGGATGCAATAAATTGATCAAAAGTGACAGTAAATACATTTGTAATGCGACAAAAGATTTCTATTTCAAATAAATGCTGTTCTTTTGAACTTTATATTCATCAAAGATGTTTCATGTTTTCCACAAAAATATTGTGCAGCACAACTGTTTTCAACATTGATAATAATCAGAAATGTTTCTTGAGCAGCAAATCAGCATATTAGAATGATTTCTGAAGATCATGTGACACTGAAGAGTGGAGTAATGATGCTGAAAATACAGCTGCGCATCACAGAAATAAATGACAGTTTACAATATATTTACATAGTAAACATTTATTTTAAATGCTAATAATATTTAACATTTTTACAGTTTTTACTGTATTTTTGCAGCCTTGGAGAGCAGAAGAGACTTCTTTCAAAAACATGAAAAATAAAACAACCTTAAAGACCCTCTAAATAGCAAATTCATTGTCTACTAGTGTCAATTGTATTGATTAGCTGTTGCAGGCCTGATTCCTAATATTTGATATATTGGCCAGCCCCAGTGATTTTGTGCCATACAGTAACAAAACCATTATAAAATGGCAGATTCACCAGCGCAATAAAACCTCACAGACTGAATGCGCCTCGTAAACTGCCTCAGAATCTGTTCTTTTGTCAATAGATTGTATCTTGTGCTCAAATGGGCTCTGCTCACAGAGATATGAATGAGCGGCGCATTAGACGAGATGGCGCTCAGTGCATTAGACAGAGACGCTGTGGCGATTTTATCTGGCCGTTTGCTTTGTGTCGCTCGTCGTAAAGCTAGGTGGAGACACGCTCGGCCCTCCATTACTGCCAGCTTTCTTGATATGTTACGACTTTAATCAAATCTGAAAATTTGTAATGTGCATTAAAGTGAACGTGAAGTGCTTCTCGCGAGCGCCGTTGCCATACCAACCCCGGAGGAGTCGTCTGTCTTTAATGCGCGGTTGGGAATCTGGTTTCCTCCCCCTCGCCGTCACCGGCTCACAGAGAGACGGAGACTAGAGGCCTCTCTCCACGTACTGGAAATGACACAAATTAATATACACTACTTAAACTAGAGCAAGATTAACGACTGCCTTTCGCTGCAGTTTAGTCCCACTGTCAGTTGCTGGGTGTTCCTTGGACAAAATCAACACTAATCAACATTTATCCCACTTTTGCCCTGGGCTCTCAGGATGCAGGGATCTGAACCCCCATCCCCCCGCCCCCCCGCCACGCTTTTCACCTCTCATCCAGCGCGTTCATACATCACCCGCTCTCTACATCAGCACCTCTCTCCAGCACATCGCATTACAGACGTGATAGATTTACGTCTTTATTTGCATCTGATCACATCAAGTCTCTTGAAAGCGTGTGTGCATGTTGTTTTGTGATATTACATAGGTTTAGAAATCACAAGTTTGGGGTCGGTAAGATTTAAAAAAAATGTTTTTAAGTGTGTTCTTCTCACCAGGACTGCATTTATTTGATCAAAATAACTAAAATTCTGAAATATTATTACAATTTAAAATAGCTGTTTTCTATGTGAATATATGGTCAAATGTAGTTTATTTCTGTGATCAAAGTTGAATTTACTCCAGTCTTCAGTGTCACTTCAGAAATCCTTCTAATATGCTGATTTGCTGCTCAAGAAACATTTCTGATTATTACCAATATTGAAAACAGTTGTGCTGCTTCATATTTTTGTGGAAACTGTGTATGACATCAATCAGAGAATGTTAGCATGAGAAAATTCACTGCATTCATGTTTTATGTCTGGGGTCTCTGAGAACGCGAGTGTAAGTAATGTAGCATTTTTCATGAAGGACGTTTGAAGCATATTATTTGAGTTAAGTTGAAATATTGTTTACGTATAATGTATATATTTCTGTATACTCATTTCTCCTACCGTTAGGAAAAGTCATGAAATTTGATATTTGAATGTTCATGAGTTTTACAATGAGGCCCCTTTTTGAGAATTATTACTGGATTTTGATTGGTGTACAATGATTTGAACATCAGGTCTAGATAAATATAACAAAATAATGTATGATACACTGCTGTTCAAAAGTTTGAAATATTTGAAATATATAAATATGAAATATATATATAAAAATAATATTTTTTCAGCAAGGACACATTAAAATTGTTCATTTATAATGTTACAAAATATTTTTTTGAACTTTTTATTTATCACAGAATCCTTAAAAACAAAATGTGTCACAGTTTCCACAAAAATATGAAGCAGCACAACTGTTTTCAACATTGATAATAATCAGAAATGTTTCTCGAGCAGCAGATCAGCATATTATACTGATATCTGAAGATCATGTGACACTGAAGACTGGAGGAATGATGCTGAAAATTCAGATTTGCATGACAGGAATAAATAACATTTGAAAAGATATTAAAATAGGAAACCGCCATTTTAAATTGTAATAATATTTCACATTTTTACAGTTTTTATTGTATTTCTGATCAAAAAAATGCAGCCTTGGTGAGCAGAAGAGACTTCAAAAACAATAAAATATCTTACCAACCCCAAACTTTTGATCATATAATGTAGTTGACTTCGCTAATTGACTAAATGATTTGTTGGAAGTCTAGCAAACCATCATGACCCATCCTTTGTTGCCAGTTTGAGCTGATGCATATGATTCAGTGGTGACATTATAAATCGATACAGAAATGATTTTTCCTGTGTGCTTCCCCTCAGAGACTGGAGAAACGCCACCATCTCGCTCTCTCTCCTCCTGTATGAATAGCCTGGCTATGCAAATCGCTCATAATTAGACATGCTAATATATGGCAGTAATAAGCCACTGTCTGTCGTTATGTCTGCCAGTCTTCCCATTGTGTCCAGCGAAAAATGTGTCTTTAAAATAACGCTTCCCACAGTTCTCTGTCATCCTCATAGACGCGTCTCATAAAAACCATCAATAATTGCCTCATTTATGCACATTTCTCTGTGTTTTAGACAGTGAAATGAAGCTGTTGATATGAGTTGATATTATGGAGTAATACTTTTTTTGATGGTTTGTACATATAATAAATCTATGGACACTTACAGCAATTTAGCACGCTAGTTGATTGTGAAAGTGTCCGGTCTCATGTGTCTCTTTTACCATCTCAAAATAGTCCCCTCGACACAGTGCTCGTGGCACGGAAATTATTTTTTAAGGAAGCATGTGGAGCCTTGTGCCCCCTGAAAGGAAACAAATGTTTGGGAGAAGCAGAGAGCGGCGGTTTTGGCCGCTTTCCCAGCACAGACGCAAGAGCCATCGCGGGCTCCGGAAAGACTGAAGTTCCTCCTGCACATGCAAGAACCGGCCGCAGCGTTTCCAGCAGAACTGCATGCAGTGTGGTTTAAAGGGGTCATATGATGCGATTTCAAGTTTT
>NW_015505696.1:763306-765527 GCF_001515645.1 Sinocyclocheilus grahami
CTTTGTAGAAAACGAAGCGTTTGAGAGAGGCGGGGCATAGAGGACCTACAATAATGTACAGTATTTGAAAAATAATGTGTTTTTTGAACATTAAAGCATGTCAACATATTCTGTTACACCAAATACACAAAATAATGATCTTTAAAAAAGCATCATATGACCCCTTTAATGCTTGAAGTCGACATTCTGTAGTCCAGAACTCGTCTCGCCTTGCTTACACACATCACGATGAGCCGTTTTCTATCAGAACACGCTGTAAAGTGCTTTGAAATGCAGCAGTTATGCTCAGTTAAATCCTAGTGGTTTTTGTAAAATAGCGTCGTCTTTTTCTAGCTAGATCAGCACTTGTGAAGTCATGCAACCTCTTGTGCTGTCAGGGATGTGGAAGATGAAACAGGTGCTTGTCATTGGAGTGGTCAACTGAGGACAGACGGCAGGCCGCTTTGTGTTATATGAAACTACAGCCTTTGATCAGCAGTTGTGGAATGTGTTCTAAAAACTCTTCTAAAGATTCCTTCAGAGTGGTTTTCAGGGTACAAGATGTGCTAGAGTTTTTTTTTTTTTTTTGAGTAATCCAAATTCATCAGACTGCTGATGGGTTTTCTCCTGTTTACTTCTTGTGGTGTAGATCACCTCCAACTTCATCTCCTGCAAGATAAAGGCTGGAGGTTAACGTAACCTTGATAAAACGCTCGTCTCATGCGCTCGATCCATCTTCCACCATCATGGAGTATGAAAATGAAGCCGTCGAGAGCGACGCAATACGGAGCAGTTAAATGGGCCATTTCAGATGTTTTGTGTAGCTCACCGACTACGAAATCTCCCCCATCGTGCCTGTGCAGTCCATTTTCCACCGCTTTCAGTCGCCTCTTATCTCCTTTCCTCTCGTTACCCATCTCTCCTCTGCTCCAAACCCACCTCACCTCGTTTTTCCCCCCTTCTTTTCTATTCACAACCCATTTGTGTTGCCAGCCAGCAACACAAATTAGGAATATACAGCCTGGTGTCAAAACGAGCTCTCATAAAATATTAACAGCGTGTAGGAAATTTTTACATGGCAACATTCTTTTTCATTTTCAGGTCTGTCAGCACAAGCTGTGGTGCAGCTATTTGTGCGCTCGCATCTATTTTAATGCTGCTTATTTGGAGCCATTTTCCCACGCCATCTTTTTTATATCTTCACAGTCAAAGGTAGAGCATTTTAAAGACCTCCATTAATCCAAATTTTTGTCAGCGGTTTCAACACTTTTGGACTGAATGTCTTGTTTAGCCAGACTTTATGGCAATTGCCAATAGCCACTTTGCAGTTTATTGCCTCTTTTGAGGTTTGTTACTGCCAGAGTAAAATGCAAAAACGCACATTAAACATTCACAATGGGAGTGGATGCTGGCAATGCATTGGCCAGGCAACAATTGTTTCCTCATAAGCCAACATTGTAGCAGTTTGGGAACTTGTAAACATGACTTTGTTTGCTGGTGGATGGATAAACCTATGCACCTTGATTCATGGCAATTAACCAAAGCCAACCAATCAGACTGGAGCTTTGCCATAATGAAAAATGTCTATTTTTGCATGCATTATGCATGAGAAGATCTGTGCTTACATGTCTCAATCACTACAGCTGTTGTGGGCTGATCACGCAATTATGAATGCAGGCCACAACAACTTTTATGACTTTTTTTCTTCACAAAAGGAGAAATTCAGAAGATTGTGCAATTCGTTTTTTTCCCCATGCAAGTACAATGCATGTTGTAACCATGTGCAAACCATGAAATATCATTAAAATGAATCTCTATGACTATATACTCTATTCCAGGTGTTTTGAGGTCATTAACTTTGTGTAATTATCATTTTGCTTTGATAATCTTCTTTTTAGTGAGCTGTTGCAACCACATCATTGAGTCAGTAAGTTACTCACAAGACAGAAAAGTGAATGAATCATTCAGACTGATTTTGTGAACTGGATTAACTTTTACATTGAAATGATTTGACTCAAAAGAATCATTCGCTCACAAATCAGACATGTTGGTTCTCATGATTGTGCCAAGGACACTTAAAGATGAGTTTGCTTTTCACATAAAGCTGTTGTTTGACTTGGAATATTCAGTTCTTGTTCATTATATTTGCATGGAAATTAATTACATTTTGATGACATTTTACATTTTTAAATAATACAAATATGTATATTCATATACAGTGCCAGTCAAAAGTTATCAGCAT
>NW_015505696.1:766093-767544 GCF_001515645.1 Sinocyclocheilus grahami
AAATGTCTATTTTTGCATGCATTATGCATGAGAAGATCTGTGCTTTTCCCTACAAAAATCCCATAGTGATTGTATAAATATGGTGTATATACATGTCTCAATCACTACAGCTGTTGTGGGCTGATCACGCAATTATGAATGCAGGCCACAACAACTTTTATGACTTTTTTCTTCACAAAAGGAGAAATTCAGAAGATTGTGCAATTAGTTTTTTTCCCCCATGCAAGTACAATGCATGTTGTAACCATGTGCAAACCATGAAATATCATTAAAATGAATCTCTATGACTATATACTCTATTCCAGGTGTTTTGAGGACATTAACTTTGTGTAATTATCATTTTGCTTTGATAATCTTCTTTTTAGTGAGCTGTTGCAACCACATCATTGAGTCAGTAAGTTACTCACAAGACAGAAAAGTGAATGAATCATTCAGACTGATTTTGTGAACTGGATTAACTTTTACATTGAAATGATTTGACTCAAAAGAATGATTCGCTCACAAATCAGACATGTTGGTTCTCATGATTGTGCCAAGGACACTTACAGATGAGTCTGCTTTTCACATAAAGCTGTTGTTTGACTTGGAATATTCAGTTCTTGTTCATTATATTTGCATGGAAATTAATTACATTTTGATGACATTTTACATTTTTAAATAATAAAAATATGTATATTCATATACAGTGCCAGTCAAAAGTTATCAGCATATTAGTATGATTTCTGAAGGATCTTGTGACACTGAAGACTGGCGTAATGATGCTGAAAATTCAGCTTTGATCACAGAAATAAATTACATTTTCAAATAGAAAACAGTTCTTTTAAATTGTAATACTATTTCACAATATTACTGTTTTTACTGTATTTTTTATCAAATGAATGCAACCTAAATTCAAAAACTTAAATAGAAATCTTAAATATTACAAACTTTTGACCGGTAGTGTATAATGATCAGATTTTTTAAATCATACTTAAAGAGATAGTTCACCCAAATATGAAAATTCTGTCATTAATTACTCACCCTCATGTCATTCCAAACCCGTAAGACCTTCGGTCATGTAGCATTTGGACCAATCAGACACACAACTTTTTGTTATATTTAACAAATAATATCTAACGCCCCCTCACCTAACCAAAGGGCCAATTATGAGGGTCTATGGACCCTTCCCCCGAAATGCACCTAACACCTCAGAAAGGCAGAACAGGCCTCTGGTTCCATGGCAACCAATGCTGATATCACTGGTTTTATTGCCTAAAGGAATGCGGGCAGAGAAACTCCCTCATTTTCCTCATAAGAAAGACACATAATGCCCAGAGAAATGGACTGTTCTCTAATTAATTCATAGGAAAACCTTTCTTTGATTGAATACACATATCCTTCAGGTCATTGTGTATACCATTACTGTTCTTGTATATTGTCTGTTGTAGTGTATGCTGTTTTATGCATGTTAT
>NW_015505696.1:768041-802535 GCF_001515645.1 Sinocyclocheilus grahami
CTGAGTTAAACTTTAACCCTTTCCTATACCAACTGTGTGTGTGTGTGTGTGTGTGTATGTGTATGTTAGACCAGTTTATGTGTTTATGTAGTATGTTAGACTAGTTTAAGTGTTTATGTAGTTAATAAAACCTTACTTGTATCACACTTGACGTGTTCATTGTTTGCTCATAACCGGAGTCACTAATCATGCAGATTTACGCTACAAGCTTTTGTAGAATTGTACAGTAAGAAAGTTATTTCCCTTAACCAGGAAATTAACGTTCTTAGAATTGACAAGACAGTTGACCCTGAGAGGTCAGCTAAATATCTACAGCGGATCTAAAATATGAATAGTTAATTATAACTAGTTATGGTTAATTATTCATATTTCACATGAGCTGATTCGTTACACAGCAAAACATGATTACACAGTCGACGGTGAGAGCTCTCTGACCCTCCCATAGACAGCAAGGGTCCTTAAACAATCAACGTCCAGAAACGTAGCAAGGAGATCGGTAAAATAATCCATGTGTGTAAAATAATCAGGGGTTCATCCGTAATATTACAAAGCTATGAGAATACTTTTTGTGTGCAAAAGAAAAAAAAAAGACTTTATTCAACAATTCGTCTCCTCCGTGCCACCCTGGTGCCATTTTGGAGAATATCAGCTGGAAGTAAACAGCGTATGCTGTTCTGTGTCAGCTGTGAGCTCTCAGAATGCATCAAAAATATCATAATTTGTGTTCCGAAGATGAACGAAGGTCTTACGGGTTTGGAACGACATGAGGGTGAGTAATTAATGACAGCATTTTCATTTTTGGGTGAACTAACTATAAAATGTCTACTTTTGTTTATCACAGAAGAAAGTTGTACAGATTTGGAACGACATGAGGCGGAATTAACCATGACTGTGAATTGTCATTTTTGGGTGAACTATCACATGCATTGCATCTAAATTACGACCTGTTTAACACGTCAGTCTGGACTGATTTATCTTCTGGTCATCAGATGATGGATTCAGCGTCTCTTTATCTACATGCTTCATGACGCCTCTCTGAGTACGTCTGTCCAGGTGGGCGGGGATGAACCCTGAACTTGCCTTTTCATGGGATGCCGCCAATAAAAACGAGATGTCAATCATCCTGCGCTGCTGTGGTGTGTTGGAGCCTGTCCAGCTGTCCTTCAGTCCCTCGAACCGTCACTCAACGTCCCACCATCCAGCCTCTCAACACCGGCGACAGAATCTCAATGATGTTCTTAAGAAGTCACATTCCCTTTGATAGGATGTGAATTACGGCCGTCTTTAAGTAGGTGTTGAGGTGCGCCGTGCTGGCGGTACTTTTATTAATCAGCTCTGACACGTTTCATTGTTATTCTTGTCCACTGACATGTCTCATAGTTTTGATTGGACCTCCACTGCAGGTTTACAACAGACGGGTGAAACTGAAAGAGCATCAAGTGGAAAAAGTCTCTCTGAATGTCTGTGATCTCTGGTCAGAAACATGACGCTAAACCTGCACATTCATTGTGTGCTGGATCTCAAGTATAAGAACAAAAAAATAGCATAGGTGAGGAATGCAATTGTACAATATACTGTTTTGTTACGTTCATTTATTGATATTTGGCATTTTAATACTTTGATAAATTTGAGACATTTTTAGTTCTTTAGACAGCACAATGACCCATGTCATTTTGTTTGAGAATAAAGGTTTAAAAGTTGTGATGGCAAAACTTGTAGCACAGCTGGACCAGTTGATGGACTGATTTACATTCACATATTTTTTGTGTGCAAATTTTGGCGTATTGCATAGAAATGATTTGGAAATTGTAATTGCGACATGCTGTTAATTTAAGTGATTTTGGTCTTATTTTGATTTCTTAAAGACTAGAAATGTTTTTAGTGCTAGTGCAACAAATTGAAGCGCAAATATGTGCATTAGGTGAGTAATTGATGCTGTAAATTGATCATTCTTGTGCTTCCACAGAGAATGATGGGAAATGTTGCACAAATCACTATTCTCTAAACAATGTGTGTGAAAATGCATTTGAACATTTCTAATTAAAACTTATCCTGATCGTTATTAGCCTTTCACCTTTTAATTGACGCACCCCCTACACGGAAAGCCGTTTCTGATTGGCTAAAAAGGGAGGGCCAGCTCGTGTGATTGACCTACATAAAAGTCTCGCAGTATTATTGCTTAGTGATCTTAACACTTTGGACAGTGTTGTATGATCAATTCAAACATGCAATCAAAGAAAATTAGTTAAATTACTGTAAAATTGCTAGATTGACTTTTTCGGTAAATCCATCATATCTATCAATCAACGGCTTTTCATGTTTTACCATTACAATTCCAGTTTTCTTAATCTGTCCAGTTAGACAACAGTTTTCTGACTTCTGAGGGATCAGGGTTGTTATAGTTAACTAAACCTAAAACCATAAAAAAATGTTACTTGAAATAAAATAAACTGAAAAAATTAATTATGTGTGTGTATATATGTATATATATATATATATATATAATTTAAGCTAGTTGCCAAGGCATTTCTCATTTTCATTCAGTTTACCTAGATGTACTAAAGTAACTAAAACTGAAATAAATACTAATAAAAAGTAAATATTAAAAAAACCATGACAAAATGAAAATGAAAACAAAACTGAGAAATAAAAACTAATTAAAAATATTAATAAAAAAAGTAAAAATTAATCACTGATGCTAAAATAACTGCAACTTTAAAAATGCAAGACACCACACAATACTATCCAGTGGCAGCGCTGATGAATAAAAAAAAGTTTTTAGTCACATTTTAACAGTGCAACGCTCATGCCTGAGATGCTGAAAAAACAGCGAGTCAAAAACGTCCATCTAGATCATGTTTACACAGAATAAACAATGCAGTGGAACACAAATTATTTTCTGGTATTTCTCAAAAGCCCCAATTACTTTGGTTTTATAATTAACAAAATATAGTTTAGATCTTTAACGTGATCTTCTTGAATGCAAAACATTCTTAAGAGATCATATTGGGGTGTGTTTATTCTGATCTGCTGAACCGGTCGAGTTAATGAACAGAATCGTCTTCTATCACAAACTCCCCAAACGCACTGGTAGCGGCGCGCTAATGATGCAGCCCAGCTCAGGTAGCTGTCAGGCCGCTGTGATTAATTAAATCCAAAACTAGGCCAATTTGTCACTTTCTGTGGTGTGGTCGGATAAAGAGACTCGTGCTGCCGTCTCTTCACTCGTCCATACATTACTCCTTCAATACTACTGTCAAATGTGCATTTCTGAGAGACAAAAGAAGGTAATATTATTGATATTGCAGCCTGCACTGAATCAAAGTCAAGAACACAAACCTGTTTCATGATTTTAAACAATATCACTCGTTAGAAAATTCAGAAACTAAGAAAATTATTTTTCTATGAAGATATTTATTTTGTTAAGGAAAAATGACTGGAAAAGTGTAAAGAATTCAAAAAACGTGAAGCTTTTGTCATGTTCTGACCTTAAAGTGTAGTTCAACACCACAGTTAATGGTCTGGTTTCTACAACTTTCACTCAGGAGCAAAAATCTGCCTTTAAACTTGAAAGAAATAAAGATCTGAAATGTATATAGATAATTATACCGGCTGATAATGAAAAATATTATTGTGATCATTTTTATGGCCATATCGCCCAGCCCTACATGTTAATTTACAAAATATTTTTGGTTAGACAAAACACACTTTGTTTTTGCTCCATAGTAAAAATTAGCAAAGTTTTTATACTGCACAGTAATAATACAGTGTATATATAAATAAATTAAGTGGAAAAAATAACTATACAATACAAGTTATTGCATGTTTCTTAACGAAATATTCTTTTTACAAAAAATATATATAATATCACAAATGTTTGACATAAATTAAATGGTAACTCACAAATATATACACTACTTGGAAACAATATATGATACATTATTGCATGTTTATTTACGAAAGGTTTTTGGGTTTGTTGACAAAATTGGCAACAAAATGTATAGTTCACTCAGGATTAAATTATATATATTTTTAAATATCACACATGTCTGGGATAAATTAAATGGAAAAAAATCAATATACTTGATTATGCTCTTTTGAAATGCTACTATTTGCACGTTAAAGTCGCAATGAAAGGGAAGTAGTGACAGATCTTTTCTTCCGTATTGTGTCGTACAATGTTGAGTGTGGGAAAATGTTGGTTTGGGACTCGGTTCAGTCCATTTGTTGTTGATTAGTTTTTGAGACGTAGGTCGTTGCACTTAAAAATGTGCTCAGAAAGGACTAAATGATTGGAGAAGTCTGGCACACGTCTCCAGAGAGACCCCTGTCTTCTCACCAGAAGATGTTCTGTCATTATTTTGATTTAAACATCACAAGGTTAAAAAATGAAGCATGCACAGACGAGTCTTTCACAATAAGGTCTATGACATGCATTTACAAAATAGTTAGGGTGAATTTTCATTTCATGCCAACTTAAACATGAGCTGTATTGCAGCAATCTTTGAATGAATGAAATCACAGATGCTCCTGCTTTTTTTCATCCCCAGGAGAAACACGTTTTAGATCTATTCCGCAGAATTCTCAAGATTTTCCGCCAAAATCACATCTGGACGCACTCATCAGAAATACAACATTTCTGAATCCGTTTCTTCGTGCATGTAAACAGAAGAGAAATGTCTAACAGAAGTCTAACTTGTCACTTTCTGGGCATTTTGGGTCTTGACTCTCCCGCTGTTCAGACTGGCAGAACCTGACACGCTTCCACTCAGAGGTGACACGAGACTAATGCAGAGCCGCATGGAGATCGCAGCGCAGCCAACACACACATTTCCATTTCCTGCATGCATGTTCTTTCCTTGCCATTTCAATTGATCTGTAGTGAAGCTGACAAAGATGGCTGTGTGTGTTTAATATATTCCAGCGGGCACACTAACAGCGGGGTCCGAGCGCTGCTTTCACATTAATTATTTAATTGCAGATGTGAATGTAGATGTTGTTGCTGCCAGTGACGAATGGTGATGGATTTTTCTTGTCTTGAACGTGGTGTGATTCAGGGTTGAGCAGTATGACCACAATCTTACATCGTGCTACGATTAGATTTTATCTCACAGTCATGGTAAATATTACAATATAGTCATTTTTGAAAATCAATAAATAATAAATTATATCTATCTATCTATCTATCTATCTATCTCTCTCTATCTATCTATCTATCTATCTATCTATCTATCTATCTATCTATCTATCTATCTATCTATCTATCTATCTATCTATCTATCTATCTATCTATCTATCTATCTATCTATCTATCTATCTATCTAGCTATACACATGTATGTGTGTGTATATTAATATATATATAATATTACACAGTATATATAGTTTGGCGAAATATGTACTTTTCCAGTGATTAATATTTAAAAACTATTTATTGAATATTCGTGCCTTTTACTTTTACAATGTTACCTTAGTATTGCTGATATACTATTATAGTTTTTGTCAATATTTTATTTAATATTTATTGTATTTAATTTTTATATTTTCTGTTTTCTCTTTAATTTTAGTTAAAGTTTTAGTAATTTTGTTGTGTGTTTTTGTTAGTTTTATTCATCTTTTTGGTATCACTTTACAATAAGGTTTCATTTGTTAACATTAGTTATCTATATTAGTAAACATGAGCAATACTTATACAGCATTTATTAATCTTAGTTAATGTTAAGTTCAACATTTACAAATACATTATTAAAATCAAAGGTTGATGCACTGTGAACCAACATGAACATAAACATTTTATAAACTAACATTAACAAAGGTTAATAAATGCTGAATAAACATATTGTTCATTGTTAGTTCATGTTAACAAATGAGACCTCATTGTAAAGTGATATCGTTGTTTAAAAATATGTCTCTATAGTTTTATTCATTTTTATCTATCGATCTACCTATCTATCTATCTATCTATCTATCTATCTATCTATCTATCGATCGATCGATCGATCTATCTATCTATCTATCTATCTATCTACCTCTATCTATCTATCTATCTATCTAGCTACACATGTATGTGTGTGTATATTAATATATATATATAATATTACACAGTATATATAGTTTGGCGAAAGATGTACTTTTCCAGTGATTAATATTTAAAAACTATTTATTGAATATTCGTGCCTTTTACTTTTACAATGTTACCTTAGTATTGCTGATATACTATTATAGTTTTTGTCAATATTTTATTTAATATTTATTGTATTTAATTTTTATATTTTCTGTTTTCTCTTTAATTTTAGTTAAAGTTTTAGTAATTTTGTTGTGTGTTTTTGTTAGTTTTATTCATCTTTTTGGTATCACTTTACAATAAGGTTTCATTTGTTAACATTAGTTATCTATATTAGTAAACATGAGCAATACTTATACAGCATTTATTAATCTTAGTTAATGTTAAGTTCAACATTTACAAATACATTATTAAAATCAAAGGTTGATGCACTGTGAACCAACATGAACATAAACATTTTATAAACTAACATTAACAAAGGTTAATAAATGCTGAATAAACATATTGTTCATTGTTAGTTCATGTTAACAAATGAGACCTCATTGTAAAGTGATATCGTTGTTTAAAAATATGTCTCTATAGTTTTATTCATTTTTATTAATTTGTTTTAGTTTAGTTTATTTTTTGTTATTTTAGTACTTTCAAGTTACACTGACTGAAATGTAGCTTAAATAAAATATGTTTAGTTTTTTTAGATTTTATTTCAGTTAATGTTTATTTTGTTTCAGATAATACATGTTTTTTTATTTAAATTTTTATGGTTTTACTTTAAGTTAACGATAATTACCCCAGTCTTTTATTATTTAAAACTGCTTTGTTTTGCATTTGCATATTGTGAGCTCTGATTGGATGAGCCACATTCGAATAGCCAGCTTTTGGCTCCGCCCCCAACAGCTGCTTCTTTCTCGACTTGTATGGCGCACATCTCTGCATTTTCGCATTTCTCCGTGTTTACCCGTCAGTCTGTCGTGTAAATAGCCAAAAGTTGTCCTGCCCACTGAGAGCCGTGCAAACACTAGTCTACCGCGCGATATAACCGCTACAGCAAGTCAGCTGTCCACCCCTACGTTTCCATCCGCAGCTCTTCTTGCTTTCATCAGGCCCTAATAACATGCGGCTCAGAATCACGCCGAGGGTCCCGGAGGCATCTGGTGTGATCTTTTGAGGGCTGGAGGTCTTCAGACCAGGCTCTCGCCGTCCCTTTAGCCCGAAGCTTCAGTGCTGACAGCGCTCATGTTTATTTCATCCTGTGTCTGAGCTGTCTCGTTTTTCTCCAGCCTCCGATGTCATTAACGGTGGAAGAGAGGACCCTGCAGTGGCACGGCTAATGAATTCCACTGCGGCTCCTCTCTCCTCACCTCGTTACCCCGGCTCAGGGTGTCAAATTAAAACTGCTGGAGAAAAGAGCGCGTGTGCGAGACTGTGTGTGTGGGTGGGTGAGCAGTCATTGGCTTCAACATTGTGGTCAATAATCAACAGCATGTGGTTGCAAGGCTGGAAATTGTGGTGGTGTTTGAGGAATGAGTCAGGCTGATGGTCGTATAGTGGGCTGAAGATGTTGATTGTAGCACAAAATTAATGAGTTCCTGGCTGAGACGGATTTAGAGACGCTTACTGAGGGAATCACATTGAGATGCTGTGCTGGACTGGATTAGCTGTTCCCGGCTGCGTCTCATTTCACTCTCTCGTCCCCTAGATAGGGTGTTGTGTCAACTATGGACATATTTGGCCCTGGAAAGTTTTAGAAATTAAACAGTTTTCTCAAACTCAAATGTATTTAATTGGACCACTAGCAATGTCTCAAATCACCTTTCATTCTGTGAAGGAATTAATTATATTTGAATAAATTAGTATTTTCCATGTGCTACAATGTATTTCAAAGTGACTCAAAATGTCATGTTTAATTCAATTCATTACTTGCCAATTCTGTGTAATTATTCGTTAAATTTACAAGATTTGTTGTGGAGTGAGGGGAAATAAAATACATGTTCATAGCATATTTTTTTGTTTTATTTATCGGCATTTTACTTTATTTCTGAATGTAAATGTGACTTATCTGTTTTTTTTTTCTCAGCAATGCAATTCGCAACTTATTTTTAGAGAAAATACGGTAATATATTTTAAATAATGTATTTTATTTAAATCATTTTTTTGTCTTGCTATGGCTAATTTCATTACTAGAATAAAAATGTCAAGTCAAGCCACCTATATTTATATAGAGCTTTTAACAATACAGATTGTATCAAAGCAACTTTACAGTATTAAATAGGAAAATAGTGTCTCAATAATGCAAAATGACAATAGTAAACACTCAATTTTCAGTTAAAGACAGTTCATCATTGAATTCAGTGATTTCATCATCCAACTCAGTTCAGTTTAAATAGTATCTGTGCAATTAAGTTGACGATATCGCTGGAAATTAAGTGTCCCCAACTAAGCAAGCCAGAGCATCAGTGACAGAATGGCTCCAAACCTTGGGAGAAACCAGGCTCAGTCGGGGGGCCAGTTCTCCTCTGACCAGACCAAACCAGCAGTTCAGTTCCAGGCTGCAGCAAAGTCACATTGTGCAGAGGACTCGTCTGGTTCCTGTGGTCTTGTCCCGGTGGCCGTCTAGGAGACAAGGTCTTCACTGGGGATCTGTTTCTGGGGCTCATCTAGTTGTGTCCTAAATACATGAATCATTAATATATAAATTTTTTTTGCTTAAATGTACAGATTAGCTTATTGTTTGTTGTTGGAGAAACATCGTAAACATGAATTTGGGCACTAGAAATCTTGTGTACGTACTTTTGAGCCAGAGAGCAGATTAAGACACATTCACGATAAAATTAGCTTCTCAAATGAATCATAATATCATAAATGTCAAAAGCAGTGTATTTAAAGATCGCATTCTGGATTAAAAGAGTTTCACTGTTGATGATAAAATGAGAGATTGTGATTTAGGTAATTTGTCTGTTTTTGATGGAATAGTTAGTGTTTAGCGTGGCCTGCTAATTGTGCTGATTTAGTTGTCATGAAGGAAGCGTGACGGATGTGGACGTGTTATTGAGTTGTATGGTGACAAGGGCTTCTTTTCTGTCTATTAGACGTTTCAGTTCTGCTTTCCCTGCTGAAATAAACCGCTTAAGGTGGTTTGTTGGTTTAGATGGTCAAACATTTGCAGACAAATGCCCAAAACTGCTCTAAAACCATGAAGCCAGACCAGCTGGACCACAGGCATGGTGCAGTTATAAGACCAGCAAACCATCTTAAGCTAGTTCACGATGTGCAGAAGAACCACCAGTGTTTTGACAGTGTTTTTCAATTCAGATACATCACAATCACAGGACATTCTGTAAGGATAGAGCTCAATATAAAACCTTGCATTTATGTTTTAATGATGATTTTAGTGTTTTGATGTGGTTAAATGGGTGTGGTGTGTGTTTTGTTCATGCGTGTGCGTGTGTGTGTGTGTGTGTGTGTGTGTGTGTCCCTGTTGAAATCAAGCAGAAATGGCCTTCTCTTTCTCTCTTTCTCTGTCAGCACTGGCAGATGGAAAATGCTGTCAATCAATTCATCAGAGCTGTGTGTCTCCTTTGGGAGTGTGTGTGTATGTGTGTGTGTGTGTGTGTGTGTGTGTGTGTCCAGGGACGTTGTGGGCGGAGCTTAGGCATCTAGAGAGATTCCTGTCTGCTAATGAAGACTCAGCACTGAATCCTTACTACACACTGAATACTGACCAGTATACTGTATTATAAACGAAATCATACACATTATAATTTTTTTATTAAAATTGTTATTTTTAATAATCGTATAAGTGTAGATATTATCAACATAGGCCTATTATCCTATTATTGACATCATCCTTTAAAAAAATCATTCTAATATGCTGATTTGCTGCTCAAGAAATATTTCTTTTTATAATCAGTGTTGAAAACAGTTGTGCAGCCCAATATCTTTGTAGAAACTGAGACATTTTTTGAGGATTCTTTGAATAGTTCCAAAGAAAATATAATATATACACAAAAATTGCACACTAGACAACACGTGGAAAACAATTTTATAAATAATGGATTTTTAAATTTTTTATTAAAGGTATTATTTTTAATAATAAATTTAATAATCATCAGATTAATTGATTATCAAAATAATCATTATTTGCAGCCCTAGAGTCAACAAACTCAAATCCTAGCTGATATGACTGATAATGTAATTGGGATCATTTGTCACTGCAAATATAAGGTCGCTTTGCATTGTGGGACAGTATTGCGTGACACATGCTGTGCATGTTTTGTCACAGGTATTCCATACATATATAAATGTGCATGCTATTCTACAGTTTGGTAGCATGGCTATTCTGAAACAATTCGACCAACCACCTTTACTGCATCCTGCCTTTGTTTGTCCAAAGACATAAATGTGCAGCATCATTTAATGATATGTAAATATCCTCAAATGCTCTGCATTTGAATATTAAGAGAGATTTGCTGGTTCGGAAGCATGATGTATTTTAATTAAGGATTAATTGAAAAGTAATGGGAGTGTGATTCTGAATTCAGCAGTTGAGGCTGCCGTTCACTCATCAGTGGAATATGAAGTGCTGTGAAGAGCGAAGGTCCTCACGGGGTCTTCACAAAACAAACGGCCCTTCTTCACACATGCAAACACCAAAAAGCACATCAGGAGTGGCCTTCGTTTGGCTATTGAAACACTCTCACTCTCTCTATCTCTCGAGCGCCGGAGCGGCTCAGAAGCACTGAGACACGGAACACTAGTTGTGTTGGCAATTATGGTAATGGGATGCTATTAGGCCATGATTCCGTATGAGTGATCTGGGAGAGGGAGGCCCCGGCGGTGCAAACCATAACAGAGCGTGTGCTTCTCCTTGTTACTGCTCCAGCATCATCATTTGCATAATGAACCCTCCCAGTAATGAGGGGTGTGGCCTAAACTGGCTGTTCAGAATAGCAGGCTAACATACTAGTCTTATTATTCCTGCAGTATGTAGGCTATGCTGTACATTTTAATTCATTATACTTTTAATTCATTACAATTTTAATTCATTTTAAAACATTTTTATTTTAAATTTAAAATACATTTAAAATAAATGTTAATACAGTCCTTTTTATTATACAATATGTGTAAAACTACTAATAACTCTGGGCTAAACATATGCTGCATTTTTTTTATAAAATCGTTTTTTTAATATAAATATTTTTGTAACATTATAGATGTCTTAATGACACCATTTTATTTTATTATTTGTATTAAACAGCTTTAAAGTTTTATAATATTTCCTGTTTTCCATGAGCGACTGGAGTCCTAATGTAAACTCCAAGGCCACGTGCTGATAAATACTGGTTTCAGATTGTGGCATTCTTCATTAATTTGGCAGAGCTGCATAACATCTTCATTCATATAGCTTCCTCTCTCTCTCTCTCTCTCTCTGTATTGACATTTTATTCCAGTGCGTGTTTTGCGGTGAAGGACCTGTCATCTCCTCACGCGTTCAGCAGACATGCGTGATCTGAACGCTCTGGACTCTCAGGGGGAGATATTTAACACCCAGAACCCCCTCTGTCTCTCTCGGCCTTCTTTTTTCATTCTCCCTTAATGAGAAATCCTCCTAATTATTTCAGTGGCTGTGTTGGGGACGGATCAGTAGCTCGGGGACGTGACTGCGATGCTGATGAACGCTCACGATCAATAATTTAGGTCTGAGCGGTAATGACAGGGCAACACAACACAACACAACACATCAGAGGTGATGATTCCTCATAAAACCAGGAACAGCGTCTGCGTCGGGAATATCAGCTGCCTTTTAGCTCAGGTTTATGGTTTTTATGTAAAGAAATATATTCTATTTCATACTTCATCAGCATAAAGTCTGGTTTATATTGTAGCTTATTGTGGTCAATAAGAGACTGTCTGATCAAAATGAAGTGACCAACCACAGCGTGTTGCTGTTAGACGCATATTAGGGCTCATGTGAAGTAGATCATGCTATAATGTTTAACATTGGGGGAAAAAACATTTTGGTGCATTTGGGAAAAAATTGAATTGTGATTTTTCTGATAAAAAACAAAACAAAAACAAATAAACTAACAAAACTAAAACTATTTTCTGTGCTTGTTTGTAGGGCTGCTCAATCTGGCCAAACGGTTGTAATTATTTATCAATATGGCTATATAGTATTATTATTATTATTAATTATTATTACCTTATTATATTACTAAATACAAATATTAAATATAAAAAAATTAAAACAAATAATAAATAATACCATTGTAATATTTCGCAGTAAAAATAAGCATTTAATAATAATAGTAGTAGTAGTAGTAATAATAATAATAATTATTATTATTAATATTATTATTATTTTACATTATATTTTATTTTGTAACTGTAAAATTACCATATTAATATTTATGGCTGTCTTAATTCATTTTCAAATGTTCATCAATCAAACTTTTACTTTGATGGAAATCCACAGGGAGTCCTAAAGCTTCTCTTTTGTTGACAACTGAAGGTTTTTAAGCACTTCTCATTTCAAGTATAGGAAGATGGTTGGTGCGTGTTGCATTTCCAAATGTCTCTGTGAATTTTTGTACGGATCTTGTACAAATCACTGTAGACTTTGTGCACAGAATTTCTGTCCATCCAAAAGTAATGGTCATTATCCAATTAGTTCCCAATTGCATAAAATCAAGTTCCGCTCTCATTTAATATCCTGTTCCACTCAGAAATATGCCACGTTCTGAAAGTCAAATGGGTAGTGAATGGTGTTTCATGTTAACTTTAAAGGGTTTCAAGTTCATCTTGAAGTTTGAAGCAATGCCCATGTGATCTGGACCAGCCCCTCCAGAGACATACATCTTTTAAAGGTACTACCCTTCAGACAGGCCTTGCCTGTAGCCTTCCGCTCAATTATTAAAGTCTGTTTCCTGCGTTCCCTCCGTCTCAGCCTCTTTCTATGCAGGAGAGGGACCTAATGTGCTCTGTAGTTCAGTACCAAAACCCAAACTCCCTTCAGCTTCACTGACTGCTCTCCCAAATCAAGGGCAGACCAAAGACTTGACAACTGCAGAATGAAAAACTGAACAACTTTGGAGTTCGGATGGGTGGGATGCTACGGATGGGTGGGATGCTACAGTGTATATACATGCTGTGATTGTAGACATTTTGCTTGATGCATTTACACTATCATTCAAATGTTTGTGGTTGATAAGATTTTTTGAATGTTTTTAAGTCTCTTCTGCTTGCCAAGGCTGCATGTGTTCAAAAATTCAGTAAAAATTGTGATATTGTGTAGGGATGCACCGATATGAAAATTTTGGCCGATACCGATAACAGAAAAATGAGCATTTATCGGCCGATACCGATATGGTGGCCGATATATCGTGCAATTTAAAATAACAATTTTCTATGTGAATATATATCTAATTATTTATGTGATCAAAGCTGAATTTTCAGCATCATTACTCCAGTCTTCAGTGTCACATGATCTTCAGAAATCAGTATAATATGCTGATTTGCTGCTCAAGAAACATTTCTGATTATTATCAATGTTGAAAACAGTCGTGCTGCACAATATTTTTGTGGAAACCGTGATACATTTTATTTTTCATGATTCTTTGATAAATTTCAAAAGTACAGCATTTGTTTGAAATAAAAATCTTTTGTAACATTATAAATGTATTCACAGACACTTTTGATCACTTTATTGCATTCTTGCTGAATAAAAGTATTAATTTCTTTCCAAAAAAAAAAACATTTTGAAGTAGCACATACAGCTATTGAGCATGATGTTTTTTTTATACATGAGAATGAATAAATATGGAATAATGCAAACATATGAAGTGATTCAGTTGATGTTGATCACAGTTTCAAGTTTACTTTATTTATATAGCACATTAAAACAGCCACAAGACTGACCAAAGTGCTTCACAGTAAGAAACGTCATCATAAAATTTAGTAACACAAAAACTGCATCCAGAAAATTAAAACACAAATAGGAAATACAATTGGCAAGAATATAGTCCTAATAGGCCAATGAAAACAAATGGGTTTTTAAAAGAGACTTAAAAATAGACAGGCTACGGGCCGTTCTGATCTCCACTGGCAAGTCATTCCAAAGAATGCTTCAAACGTGGCTTATCCAATCAAAATTGTATAATAGTTTATGCAACTTGCAGATTTTCTTATGCATATTATTATGCATGATTGACTTTTGGTAAATTCCGAATTAAAAAAGTACTGTACAGCATTTGTTATAAAAAATGACTCATGTGGTGATGCATATGGTCATCTTTGACTGAAGCATGTGCAACTTCCTGAAAGATAATTGCACTAGTTTCCACTCTCACAGAGGCTTTACATTAATGATTTTAGTAAGTCAAGCTCTGTATCTGTTGGAAATATGGATGAGCTTCAAGCGTGGTCCATATGGATTTAATATCCCAGCCTTTCCCTCTTCAAACAATATGATGTACTGTGGGTTGAGCTACAGTTTTTCATCACTATGTATGTGTGTGTGTGCTGCAGTACATGGGAAATGTGATTGTGTGACTGTCATACGAGAGACACATTTGTGTCTGATGTGCTCTTTGATTAATGTGTGCGGTCTTGAGATGTTCCACTAATTAAAGCCAAATGCCTTCGATTGAACCATTTGTTATTGACTTGCTGCATTACTAACAGACTCGCATCGGATCGACTGTCGCTTGCACATTTCGAGCCGTGGGTTTTGAAAGACAGTGTTTGCAAAACAAAAACTGATGCATTCTGCATGGTTTCCATCTTGGTACGTTTGGAAAGGGTTGTCAGGATGTTTCGTGTCTTTTCTCGATTGAACCATTTGTTATTGACCTGCTGCATTACTAACAGACTCGCATCGGATCGACTGTCGCTTGCACATTTCGAGCCGTGGGTTTTGAAAGACAGTGTTTGCAAAACAAAAACTGATGCATTCTGCATGGTTTCCATCTTGGTACGTTTGGAAAGGGTTGTCAGGATGTTTCGTGTCTTTTCATTAAAGTCTCTGAAGAATCAAAATCTAGAAAATAACATGAAAGCCTGTTTGGGTCACGGAACAAAAAATAAAAAAGTGTTTGTGTGAGTTGTGAGTTTATGGGCCCTATTTTAATGATCTAAGTGCAAGGTCTAAAGCGCACGGCGCAGGTGCACTTAGGGCATGTCCAAATCCACTTTTGCTAGTTTAACGACGGGAAAAACGGTCGGTGCGCCCGGTCAAAAAGGGTTGTGCCTATTCTCTTAATGAGTAATGGGTGTTTTTTGGGCGTAACGTGCAATAAACCAATCAGAGTCTCATCTCCCATTCCCTTTAAGAGCCAGCTGCGCTCGTGCCATGGCGAATTTGCTATTTACACGGCGGAATTTGCAAGCGCAAAGACAAAATGCGTCTCTAGAGATGAAACGGAGCTGCTCGTGCGCGAGCAAATAGGTAGCCTAATCCTGATACATGCAATGACTATCCATTATGACATATTTATTTTTATCTAGCCTACACAATAATAATATTTTGACTTTGACTTTTAATATTTGGTGTGTGTGTGTGTGTGTGTGTGTGTGTGTGTGTGTGTGTATATATATATATATATAAAATAAGCAGAGTGTACGTGCGACGTGGACCCACCTAATATACTAACGTGCTCTTTTAAATAACAAAAAACTACTGCGCCATTGACTTTAGACCAGGTTTTTGTTGGTCAATGACGCAGTCTATTTTAGTTGCCTTAAAATAGCAACCCACCAGCAATGTGCCTGAACACACCTCGTTTTCAGACCCAAGAGCGCACAAATGGGCGCAAATGCATTAGCTATTTAAACAACGTGGCGCAGGACGTAAAAATGACAACTGCGTCGGGCTGAAACTAGCAAAAAACACTTGCGTCACGCCTGGCGCCAGGTGTATGATGGAGCCCCATATCTCAACATTTTGAGAAAAATGTCAGAATTACAATATAAACCAAGAATTGCGAGATTTGCAAGATGTAAACTGAGAATTCTGAGATATAAACAGAGAATAGTGAGATATAAACTCAGATTTGCAAGGTACAGGGCACCATACTGCACCTAAAACGGTTGTATTTGCAAGTGATATTTTTGCTGAGGTCACCACTGGCAACTATATAAATTTACATGTTATGACTTAAAAATGTGCATGTAATGCCTTTTTTCCTGCTTGTTTTGTGATCACATCTTTTGTTATGTTGACGTAATAAACTGAGACGATGTGCATCAAAGTTTTAGTGGAAAAAAGAGTTTGAAACCGTGCTCATCTCTGACGAACACCCGCTGAAAGCAGCTCCGGTTGTGCAGCACGAGAGAGATCGAAAATGACGGAGATGTGCGAAGGAAAAGTGCAGGAAAGCAGTGTTTATTTCGTGCACAGCTTGAACAAACTATCAACTGTGTAGACATTAACAATATCGTTAACAATTCTCATTTATAATCAATACTAATATGGCTTCTTGTTATCAAGATCTTTAGTCTAAATGCTGTGTTCGGTTTTTATTTTGCCGTCCAATAATCGCAATAAGCTTTGTGCTCTGTTACCTTTTAATAAACAAAGTTTCATAACGAAATTCAAACAATAAATATCGTTTTGGTGCTCTTTAATGCGGCATGAGCGATCGATTTAGCACCTCAGTTCAAGCGGCACGTGAACGCATCAGATCTTTCTCTTTACTACTATAGTGTGAAATAAACATGAATGGACATCAGAAGGTATATTATAAGATACAGTAGATCTTACTGAAAAGTTTCATGCAATCGCTCATTCAGTGTTTCAAGCTGCAGAAAACATGTACAGCTTGTAAACAATGCCACGTAACAATCATTTACCTCAAAGTAACCATTCTGCATACATCAGTCAGCTAGAAAAAATAACTATATAGAGGAGCATTTTAGTAAATATATGCGCTATATTGCATATTCACATTTTACTTTTAACCAGTTGTCTACATGATAAGAAAGAATGCAAGCTAAAGATAAAATTCTATGTTACTAATGAAGAAAAACAGACTGGATGTGTGCAGGACAAATGACAGCATTTATAGGATGCTTTGAGGAGGAGCCCAAGCTGCACTCAATGGCCAAGTGATGCTGACATAGTTATTGTCTGTGATATTGGCACAGGTTCTGTGGAATGAACCATTATTTGTGACTATATAGTTCTGAAGTTGGAAAAGACATTTAGTTCCCACTTTAAGTGAACCTTAGTTCCCAGGAATGCTGTTATGCTGTAAAAGGAGGGCAGACATAAACACATGACAGTATGACTGAAATATTAAAGTGTTTAAAAAGAGAGAGAGAGAAAGAAATACAACACATTCTGTGGCACTTAAAAAAATGATTTGGCGCCTAGTTTTGTTTCTTATAGGAGCCAATGGCTCCTTAAGTGATTTTTTTTTTGTCTGGAGCCCCGTGTAAACTCAGAATTGCAAGATGTAAACTAAAAATTGTGAAATGTAAACTCAGAATTGCAAGATGAAAATTGAATTGCGAGATGTAAACTGTGAAGATATAAACTTTGCAAGATATAAACTGAGAATTTGAGAAATAAAGCCTGAATTCTGAGTTTATATCTTGTATTTGTGTTACAAAGTCTGAATTGTGAGATAAAGTCAATTACCATTTTTATTTTTGTTCCGTTGCGGAAACAAGCTTCCATAAGATTATACGCTTTTCACACATGAAAGTGTTAAACCAGGGTCATTGATTAATAATGAAACCTTTGTATTTACATTTTCACACTGTATATTTGGGTTAACATTTTTATGTACATTATTTTTGTAAAATCTGAGCAAGTTTGACGTCTCTATGTGCAATTTAAGCCATTTCTTTGCTGAGATTGTCATAATCGTAATGTTTGAATGCAATATTGATGTTTTTGCGAACCATGGTTCCGTACTGAGAAGTTTAATTAAAGTTGCAGAGTTCACACCAAAAGTAGAAGACAAGAAACGGCTATTAGATTGAAAAATGGCTTCTTTGTTGCTCCTAGTTTGCAGTCTGTCGCCATGACTCATTCTGACAGACTTTAATATTCAAACGCTGAATTAAAATAGATGTTGCTGCATTACTCGACATGCTGTCAATATGCGGGTGGTTTGTGAGCGCGGGGCGGTGGGAAGATACTCTGTCAGCTCCGTGTCTGATGTCTGTACTCACGTCTACAATCAGATAATTGACAGAGAGACACTGGAGACTAACAAATCGACAGCTGCTGTTAATCAATGTGCAGTGACTTCATGAAATTCTTGTCGTCGGAGAGAAATATGACCGTTTCTCATCGCTCTGTTCATCTGTGCCTCGTCCAAAAATCAGTGATGATTTTCCACACTGGGGCTGTCGAGCTGTCTCAGGTTTTTGACTTCAGGAAGCTCTCGACGGTCCTGGAATCAGCAGCAAAAGTTCAGGAAAACAAATGCAGCTCGCACAGATCCATAAAAAACATCAGATTTTCCATCAGGCAGTTTGCCTTCAGAGTCTCGTCACTATCACTGTGAAAAGTCAATTCTCACTCAGTGTTTTTGTCTTGTTTTCCTGTAAAAAACATTTTTTAAAATGAGATGATTTTTCTTCTTTTTTTTCTTCTTTTTTTTTGCAGAATATATCTTGAATTGTATTTCTTTTCCTGTAAGCAAATATGTTTTTATGTGCTAGTTTTAAGCAGAAATATACCAAGATTTTTCTGAAGTTTACAAAACAGGAAATAAAAATATATTATATATATAATACTTTCTTTTACTTTCTTATTTTAGTTATTACTTTATTTTTTATTTGCTTATTTCTATGTATTATTTACTTATTTATTTATTGCTGTTTTTGTGCATCTGTAGGATTTTTAACTGGAAAACAAAACAAATGTATTAATATAGTATGATTTCTGGTATAATATTGGCGTCCTTTTTCTCTAATTTTGAGACCTTTGACCATTTTTTCTTACAGAGATTATATAAATAAGTCATATATACTTTTTGGAATTGACAAACCCAAACTATCTAGTAGTGTATCTATACACTGTATTACAAAACTAATTATAAATAGTCACAATCTAAATAATTGATTGTAAAAAATGTTACAAATGACTTTAAAAAATGTTTTAAAAAACTAGTGCTGTCAAATGATTAATCGTGATGAATGGCATCCAAAATAAACGTTTTTGTTTACATAATATATGTGTGTGTGTACTGTTTATATTTATTATGTATATATAAATACACACACATGCATGTATATATTTAAGAAAAATTTTATATTTGTATATTAAATATATTTATATATAATAAAAATTATATAAATATAAATATATACATGTAAATATTTTCTAAATATATAGAGTGTGTATTTACATATACTTAATAAATATACACAGTACACACATATATATTATGTCAACAAAAACTTTTATTTTGGATGCCATTAATCGCGATTAATCGTTTGACAGCACTAAACTAATTTCTTTTCTTTTTTTTACATTTTGGCGTGGATTATGACCTGGAGCATTAGTTTTGCAGCATATTAGCATGTAATACGGCGTCAAAGCGGCCCGCTGTGATTAAACCGGTTACACTGTGAGATGTGTTTTCACATAATTTATATGTGCCAAAATGGCTAATTGTCTCTAAATAATTACATCCCAGTTTGAGCTCAGGGTTGGAGTGTGTGCTCGTGATATGACGACTGCTCGAGTCGCAGTGATTATGAGAAGGATGTGCGGTGTTGAATGAAAATCATCTTCTAAATGGACAGTGATTCTGGAATAGAAGAGCATTTCCAGTGGTGTCTCTGTTTTGTCAGTTATGTGAGGGTCACAGTCTCCGGTCTGAATGTAAAAGCAGTAATGGCCCCCAGAGAAGGATCATAATGACGATAAAGCCATCAATTACTCCCAGGATGACCGTTTCAATGCGCGTTTTATCGCAGGTTCTAGAATAAAAGACTTTATTGGTACGTTTGAAGGGACGGTGCATTGTGCTGGTCAGTTTTACGACCCTGCGGTGACATCTTAAACTTTATAGAACGAGACTCTCAAATCAGCAGCAAGAGTGTAAATGCACATAAAATCTCAAATTCTCGTTAAATTCTCTCATAATGTGCTGGACAGTGGACACCCAATTGTTGCATGTTCAGACCTTAGTTTTCTGTGTTTCCTGATGATCTAAGACATGTTTATTTATAATCGCTGTGTTTTTAATTTAACAGTCAACCACAAGATTTATTAAATCACTTTTATTTAATTACATGATGCACATTATTGAAGTAATAGTTTAACAGAAATGATGAATATTGTCATTATTTACTCAGTCCAACTTGCCATGTTGTAGGACAGGGCAAAAAATAAAATCTCGAGTGACGAAAAATATATATTTTTCTTTGTTTCTTTTTTTTTTTTTTCAGGACATTTGACGGATTAAAAATAGCGGTTTCGATTTTTTTTTTAACAATTCAGCTTGATCACCTGATCACCTGATAGATTATTTTGTCTTCTGTCAAGTTAAAATGTTTTATATAATAATTAAAAATTATATGGATTCTGATGCTGAGCTTGTATTTGCCACGTAGATATAGCTCTGATGCTAACGTGGCGTTAAACAAATTAATAAACAAACTATTCAACTTTAAAATGTAACTACAACATAATTCAAGTAACTTTCTCTTCATTAAAAACGTGCAAAATCATCTGGTTGTTCCGCAGATAACAGGCTGTTTATAACCTTGGCAGAGTGTTGGGCTGTAATCTGGTGGAGGCATATTTCCCCTCACCGGCCGATAAAGGGCTGCTAGTGACTTTATCACACCGGCAGATAGAGCGCACACACACACACACAATATACAGCGTTCGGATGCCTTATTTTTAGAAAGCTCGCTCTACCCCCCTCTAGTTCCCTGGAAAGAGCAATCAATTTCTACATCTGCCTTTCCAGGCTTCATGGGGACAATGCGACAAACCAAATGGCCCTGGTGGTGTCATTAAAGGGTTTATTTTCCAGCTCTTTTGTTTTTATGGAAATCCAGTCAACTTTAAAGGCAAATTAGCCTCTCTTTTTTTTTTTTTTTGAAAGCGGCTGTCATATAATTTGAATGTCTCACATCATCTGGTGTGAATGTTATGAAGCGGAGATGGAGTTGTGACGATCTGTTTTATTTTGTGAATATTTTTCACTCGGATTTGATGTTTATGTCATTGCCAAGGGCGGTACAGAGCAGGGATGCTTGGGAAGCTGCTTTGAAGCTGTAGTTTGCTAAGCTATACATGCAGTTAAGCAGCAGGCAAACTTCAAGTTTGAACCATAGTGTGTCAAAAAAAAAAGAAAAGTAGCATTGCAATACTATGGTATACTTTAAAATACCTTGGCGTAGAATGCAAATGCCATTGTATATGAATATGGAATTCATTTAGAATCATGGTTATATGAAAGTACTATAGTATTATAACTTGACTTATGATCATCAAAATGAACTGTCTAAATCACCTCAGGCCATCCAAGATGTTTGTTTCTTCATCAGATTTGAAGAAATGAAGCATTCCATCAATTGCTCAGCAATGGATCCTCTACAGTGAATGGGTGCCGTCAGAATGAGAGTCCAAACAGTTTATAAAAACATCACGATAATCCACAAGTAATCCACAGCACTCCAGTCCATCAGTTAACGTCATGTGAAGCCAAAAGCTGAGTGTTTGTAAGAAACAAATCCATCATTAAGATGTTTTAACTGTCACTTCTGGCCAAATTAGGAGTCTATAATTTTCCTCCAGTGGAAAAGTCCATCTCCTTTTGTCCTCACACATTAAAATCCACCCGCATATTTGTTTTGTTTGTAAACTGTGCTCGATCTGTTCATTTTTCTCTCCTGATTCAGATGAGAACTTTTTCATTGGAAAACAACTATTATGGACAGAGTATTTTAGCAGAAGCAACGGTTTGATGTTAAAGTTATGGATTTGTTTCAGCTTTTGGCTTCACAAGATGTTAACTGATGGACTGGAGTGGTGTGGATTATTGTGATGTATTTATCAGTTTCTTTGGACTCTCATTCTGACGGCACCCATTCACTGCAGAGCATCCATTGGTGAGCAAGTGATGCAATGCTACATTTCTCCAAATCTGTTCCCTTGAAGAAACAAACTCATCTACATCTTGGTTGTCCTGAGAGTGAGTACATTTTCAACAAATTTTCATTTTTGGATGAAATATTCCTTTAATAAATGGACACTAATTTTGAGAGTAGATATTCTAGTTGAGCATGTTTGATGATTGGGTAAACTATCCCTAGTATTGCCACTCTGTAGCACTGCATGCTTGATTCTGGAACTTTATAGGAAATACAACTCTTAAGGGACATTTGGTGATGGGACAAAGTAGAGTTCACGTTATGCAAATGAGCAGCATGTGATGACCAATGAGAGTGCAAACAGTGATTCAGCACCTAGTCAGGTAGGAACTCCAACATGCAACCAATTTACTGTCAGTGTGACTGGTGTCGCTTTGAACTTGTTTTTGTAATTCTGTTTAATAAAATGGCACATGTTGCTGTTTGCTAGTGAGTGTTCATCACTGTCAGGCTCTTTCTCGTGAGGTAAACGAGTCCTCATCTTTCCATGATGCCGCTTCGGCACAATTATAAAGTGGCGTCTTCTCAGGAAACTGCAAAATTGTCATCCGTGCTACAAATTACCACAGCTCAATGACACTCCATCTCTCCCTGTTTTACACTCACAATCCTCTTTCTCTCTCGGCTTGGGAAAAATTGCGTTCATCCGAGCACTCGGGTGCACTTAAGGGTAAATACAGGCCGTCAGCATTAACATGAGATTATTCCAGAGACTGTCAGAGGAAGTGTGTGTGTGTGTGTGTGTGTGTCCTTTCCAAACACATCTGCCAGCGCTTCTTATTCCTATGTGTGTTTTTTCACTGTGAGTGCATCTGAAACGCTCTTTCTGAATTCTTTATCTTTCCTCCATCATGCCTTTTCTTTATCATTCCTAGCCGAACAAGGACTGTCAGTTGCTCCAGATTAATATATTCAAATGGGTCTCTTCACTGCGTTTCATGCAGCGCTGTGCGGTCGGAACGGTCAGTCGCTCCTTGCTGTCTTTTGCAGATAATTGGTCTGCGCTGTGCAGTTCCTTCCACTGTTGAAAATGGTGGAGCTTAATCAAAAAATGTGGCTGATTTCGTTATCACAACCAGTGCAAACAAAATTTAGTCACAGAAAAAATGAGCAACTATTTGGTCGCAGTCTGGAGCCCTGATCTTAGGAAGGTTTTTCAAACTGGCTGCAAGGAGGCAATGCAATAGGAGATTCCTGAAAATTTGAGAGAAACAAAAGTTATATGTTGATATATATATATATATATATATATATATATATATGTGTATATATATACAGGGTGCGAACTACGGGGGAGCTCGGCTCCCCTTAATAAGACATGGGCTCCCCTGAAAGCAGATAACAGGCTGTTTATAACCTTGGCAGAGTGTTGGGCTGTAATCTGGTGGAGGCATATTTCCCCTCACCGGCCGATAAAGGGCTGCTAGTGACTTTATCACACCGGCAGATAGAGCGCACACACACACACACAATATACAGCGTTCGGATGCCTTATTTTTAGAAAGCTCGCTCTACCCCCCTCTAGTTCCCTGGAAAGAGCAATCAATTTCTACATCTGCCTTTCCAGGCTTCATGGGGACAATGCGACAAACCAAATGGCCCTGGTGGTGTCATTAAAGGGTTTATTTTCCAGCTCTTTTGTTTTTATGGAAATCCAGTCAACTTTAAAGGCAAATTAGCCTCTCTTTTTTTTTTTTTTTGAAAGCGGCTGTCATATAATTTGAATGTCTCACATCATCTGGTGTGAATGTTATGAAGCGGAGATGGAGTTGTGACGATCTGTTTTATTTTGTGAATATTTTTCACTCGGATTTGATGTTTATGTCATTGCCAAGGGCGGTACAGAGCAGGGATGCTTGGGAAGCTGCTTTGAAGCTGTAGTTTGCTAAGCTATACATGCAGTTAAGCAGCAGGCAAACTTCAAGTTTGAACCATAGTGTGTCAAAAAAAAAAGAAAAGTAGCATTGCAATACTATGGTATACTTTAAAATACCTTGGCGTAGAATGCAAATGCCATTGTATATGAATATGGAATTCATTTAGAATCATGGTTATATGAAAGTACTATAGTATTATAACTTGACTTATGATCATCAAAATGAACTGTCTAAATCACCTCAGGCCATCCAAGATGTTTGTTTCTTCATCAGATTTGAAGAAATGAAGCATTCCATCAATTGCTCAGCAATGGATCCTCTACAGTGAATGGGTGCCGTCAGAATGAGAGTCCAAACAGTTTATAAAAACATCACGACCTGTTTTACACTCACAATCCTCTTTCTCTCTCGGCTTGGGAAAAATTGCGTTCATCCGAGCACTCGGGTGCACTTAAGGGTAAATACAGGCCGTCAGCATTAACATGAGATTATTCCAGAGACTGTCAGAGGAAGTGTGTGTGTGTGTGTGTGTGTGTCCTTTCCAAACACATCTGCCAGCGCTTCTTATTCCTATGTGTGTTTTTTCACTGTGAGTGCATCTGAAACGCTCTTTCTGAATTCTTTATCTTTCCTCCATCATGCCTTTTCTTTATCATTCCTAGCCGAACAAGGACTGTCAGTTTTTCCTGGAGCTTTCCTCCATCAGCACAGGCACCGCTATACTTCTCTACCAACATCACAAGGTTCTGTTGAAGGAGAACAACACAATGGAGCGTGATGATTGACTAGGACAACGGCATGCATGCATTCATAGAGGCATCAGAGTATGTGCGTGCGTGTGTATTTATATATATATATGTATATCGTACGCACGCACACACACACTGCTACTGGCTGCTTCATAAATTAGAATTACGTATTCATAGAGCGAAACGGCAGGGAGGCTTGTGAGAGAGAGTCTCTTGAGGGCCGCAGCATCTAGGTCAGAGTGATTTTATCATTCAGCGGGTAGCTGCAGAACGCTGGAGGAATCCTTCAGAGACAGCTGGAGTCGGTTACTTGAGAACGAGTTCAAGACAAAAGCATCCCAGGATGTTATTAGCCTCTGGAATCAATCACAGAGAGACACTTTTAATTAGCAGGCTTTGCTAAGACAAGGCTCGTTGTGAGCGTTAGTGATCTAACTGTGGAACCATTAAAGTCAATAGAATCTTATTTTTGAACTATTCATCAGTGCACGTTATTCTAAATAGAATGTTCGTCTTTAAAATTTGTAATTTGTTTTCAAAATGTAACAAAATTGCTCTGCTTCTGAAATTAATTATTCACTCTTTCTCATTTAACATTTTGTTTCAGTTGCAAATATGTCTGATTATGGAATTAAAACTTTTGTATATACAGTAGTCAAATTTGTGTAGCGCTTTTCACAAAGCACATCAAAGCAGCTTTATGTAAATTTTTATTTTATCTTAATATCTTCATGTCTTATAGTTGCATTTAGCATATTTGAGTTGGATGATAATATAGTTTATTTTTTGCAATGATACAAGCAATCAAGCAGTTGAGATTTGCTATATAATATATATCGGCCTGCACTAGTATAATGTATGTATGCAGTTAACATTGGGCATACTTGTATATCTAACTTTATTTAAAGAGCTTTGCGAATGTTTAGTTACATTTTGTGACGACAAAAAAAAAAAATAGAGATTTGCGATATCGTGTATTGCAATGTTATAAATGTACAATAATCGTACATATTCATTATCGGTCGATATTAGAGACTATTTTTTATTTATCGGTGTTGGCCGATATTGGATATTTAAATGTCTACACTGATTTCTATTATTTTTTTTTACATTTAGATGACCTTTTCCATCATCTAATATTCACTTAAAGCTTATTTTGAACCCAATGATGATTTAGTAACACTACAACATTGTACCGTTCAAAAGTTTCTGGTCGGTAAGATGTTTTGATTGTTTTTTGGTTTTTTTTTTTTTTAAGAAAATGCTCACCAAGGCTGCATTTATTTAATCAAAAATACAGTAAAAACAGTAATATTGTGAATTATTATTTCAAGTTTGGATATATTTTGAATATATATTGAATATATGTTAAAAAAGTAATTTATTTCTGTGATCAAAGCTGAATTTTCAGCATCATTTTAATTTGTAGATCAACACAAACAAGCAACAAAAGCTGCAGAATGAGACGGGACGGGGAAGAAAGAGCCTATTGAGAGCGGCGGAATAGACGCCGGGCCCTTTTAGCGCTGCCAGCACCGTTCTCTAGGGTAAAGATGTGCGCCAGAAGTGAGAGTGCAAAACAAACACTGCATCCTTTATTTCAGCGCTCAATAGTGATTCACTTTAGGTCAATATAATGCGTATTGCGTGCATGCATGTGATTATGCATGCGTTGGCCGCTGAGGTCTGGTGTGTGTGTGTGGCCCATATGTTTGGGTGCTGATAGTGTGTGGATTTGTGTGTTTGTGCGGCAGATAACAGGCTGTTTATAACCTTGGCAGAGTGTTGGGCTGTAATCTGGTGGAGGCATATTTCCCCTCACCGGCCGATAAAGGGCTGCTAGTGACTTTATCACACCGGCAGATAGAGCGCACACACACACACACAATATACAGCGTTCGGATGCCTTATTTTTAGAAAGCTCGCTCTACCCCCCTCTAGTTCCCTGGAAAGAGCAATCAATTTCTACATCTGCCTTTCCAGGCTTCATGGGGACAATGCGACAAACCAAATGGCCCTGGTGGTGTCATTAAAGGGTTTATTTTCCAGCTCTTTTGTTTTTATGGAAATCCAGTCAACTTTAAAGGCAAATTAGCCTCTCTTTTTTTTTTTTTTTGAAAGCGGCTGTCATATAATTTGAATGTCTCACATCATCTGGTGTGAATGTTATGAAGCGGAGATGGAGTTGTGACGATCTGTTTTATTTTGTGAATATTTTTCACTCGGATTTGATGTTTATGTCATTGCCAAGGGCGGTACAGAGCAGGGATGCTTGGGAAGCTGCTTTGAAGCTGTAGTTTGCTAAGCTATACATGCAGTTAAGCAGCAGGCAAACTTCAAGTTTGAACCATAGTGTGTCAAAAAAAAAAGAAAAGTAGCATTGCAATACTATGGTATACTTTAAAATACCTTGGCGTAGAATGCAAATGCCATTGTATATGAATATGGAATTCATTTAGAATCATGGTTATATGAAAGTACTATAGTATTATAACTTGACTTATGATCATCAAAATGAACTGTCTAAATCACCTCAGGCCATCCAAGATGTTTGTTTCTTCATCAGATTTGAAGAAATGAAGCATTCCATCAATTGCTCAGCAATGGATCCTCTACAGTGAATGGGTGCCGTCAGAATGAGAGTCCAAACAGTTTATAAAAACATCACGATAATCCACAAGTAATCCACAGCACTCCAGTCCATCAGTTAACGTCATGTGAAGCCAAAAGCTGAGTGTTTGTAAGAAACAAATCCATCATTAAGATGTTTTAACTGTCACTTCTGGCCAAATTAGGAGTCTATAATTTTCCTCCAGTGGAAAAGTCCATCTCCTTTTGTCCTCACACATTAAAATCCACCCGCATATTTGTTTTGTTTGTAAACTGTGCTCGATCTGTTATTCATCAGTGCACGTTATTCTAAATAGAATGTTCGTCTTTAAAATTTGTAATTTGTTTTCAAAATGTAACAAAATTGCTCTGCTTCTGAAATTAATTATTCACTCTTTCTCATTTAACATTTTGTTTCAGTTGCAAATATGTCTGATTATGGAATTAAAACTTTTGTATATACAGTAGTCAAATTTGTGTAGCGCTTTTCACAAAGCACATCAAAGCAGCTTTATGTAAATTTTTATTTTATCTTAATATCTTCATGTCTTATAGTTGCATTTAGCATATTTGAGTTGGATGATAATATAGTTTATTTTTTGCAATGATACAAGCAATCAAGCAGTTGAGATTTGCTATATAATATATATCGGCCTGCACTAGTATAATGTATGTATGCAGTTAACATTGGGCATACTTGTATATCTAACTTTATTTAAAGAGCTTTGCGAATGTTTAGTTACATTTTGTGACGACAAAAAAAAAAAATAGAGATTTGCGATATCGTGTATTGCAATGTTATAAATGTACAATAATCGTACATATTCATTATCGGTCGATATTAGAGACTATTTTTTATTTATCGGTGTTGGCCGATATTGGATATTTAAATGTCTACACTGATTTCTATTATTTTTTTTTACATTTAGATGACCTTTTCCATCATCTAATATTCACTTAAAGCTTATTTTGAACCCAATGATGATTTAGTAACACTACAACATTGTACCGTTCAAAAGTTTCTGGTCGGTAAGATGTTTTGATTGTTTTTTGGTTTTTTTTTTTTTTAAGAAAATGCTCACCAAGGCTGCATTTATTTAATCAAAAATACAGTAAAAACAGTAATATTGTGAATTATTATTTCAAGTTTGGATATATTTTGAATATATATTGAATATATGTTAAAAAAGTAATTTATTTCTGTGATCAAAGCTGAATTTTCAGCATCATTACTCCAGTCTTCAGTGTCACATGATCTTCAGAAATCAATCTGATATGCTGATTTGCTGCTCAAGAAACATTTCTGATTATTATCAATGTTGAAAACATATTTTGCTTCATATTTTTGTGGAAACCGTGGTATATATATTTTTTTTTCAAGAAAAGAAACAGCATATATGTTCATTTTGATCAATTTAATGCAGCCTTGCTGAATAAAAGTATTAATTTCTTACTGACATCAAACCTTTGAAAGGTAGTATAAATGTAAAAATCTAATTACTTGAGCAAACATGACTTCACTCCTGGGCTGGATCAAATTAAAGCCGTTAATGGCTTTGACTCTGAGGTTTTAATTTGCTGGAGGTGTCCTCTCTGTCTCGTAGACCTTTGACCCCTGCTCACCCGCTGTAGCTCTTCTAATATTCATCTCTTCTCATCTCTGATGGCCTGTGATCCAGCCGTGCAGGCGTGATCTTTCACTCTCGTCTTGATTGACAACAGGAGTTTCCCGTGACCTACATTTGCATCTGCTCCGTGACCCAGATAGTGCTCGTGTAATGAGTGTCCGGCTCCTCCTCGTCTTGGTCTCGTGTCCGTGTGTTGAAGTCGTCCCGCTGCTGATGGAGTTGTCCCCAGGGCCTGTGCTGTCTGGGTTGGGGGGGTTGGTCACGCATTACTATTCATGGGTCTGAGATGACAGGATGGTGGGAGGCCTCTGCTTGATGGAGCAGATCCATTCACAGCCAAAACACACACATCTTCACCTGCTCCTGTCCCAGGGTGCGACTATTATTATTCATAAATTATTATTATTATTATTTTAGTATTATGTATACAATATTATAGTATTTATTAACATTTGAATTAGCTTTTATATTTATATTTCTGGTTTTCATTTTAATTTATTTTAAGTTTGAGTAATTTTGTGTTTTTGACATTTATTATTATTATTATTTTTAAAATATTGCTTAGGTTTCGTGTATATAAATTTAGTACTTCAGCTATTTCAGTTAGTTGCCAAGGTAATATTCTTAATTTTAATTTCAGTTGAAGTCTAATTTATTCTATTTTATTTTATTTCAGCTTTATTTCAATTAGTGAGAACAATTTTTAATAGTTTTAGTTTTAGTTAACAACACTGAAAGTGTTTCATGTACTCCCTTTTCAGAATGTTTGTTGATTTAGATATTGATTATCGGCCGATATTAACGTTTTTTTCTTTATTTTTCCGTATTGGCCATTTCAATAATTTTTTACATTTAAATGACATTTTCCATCATTTAATGTTCAGTTAAAGCTTATTTTGAAAACATAATTTAATAACACTGTTAAATTTCATCTTAATCAGATCTTTAAATGAATATCCATTTTTCATATTGTACATTTATTATGTTGTGGTGTGTAAATTCACATTTAAAATGATTGATGTTAGGTTTTAGTATTTTATTTATTTTACTTATTTACACAAAATTAAACATAATTGTTTACATATTGATCATTGGCCAGTATTAGAGATTTTTAAATTTATCGGTATCAGTCAATACTGGATATTTAATTGTGCACACTCATTTTTTTTACATTTAGATCGCCTTTTCCATCATCTAATGTTCACTTAAAGTTCATTTAAAACACTAATAATTTAATAGCACTTAATTTCCACCTGTATCAAATCCCCAAAAAATAAAAACCCTTTTTTGATATTGTACATTTAGAGTGTTGTGATGCCTAAATTCGCATTAAATTGAATTTGTTAGTTTTCCAGGTTTTATTTTTTATTTAAACAAGATGTTTAATTTTAATATTGGTCAAAAAGAAATATAAAGCGACATATAGAGACCACAATATCGCCGAGACTTGAGTGTTGGGCTATTTTGACTGTTGGGACAGAAAGTAATCACCTAGCAATCACCAAGAGCACCCTAGCAACTGCTTAGCAACACCCCGTAGCATGTCATTGGTGAGTTTTTCACAGGAAAGCACTGAAAATCTGGTTTTATTATCTGTATCGATTCACAAGTGTTGCGTCGTGCTTCCTGCTGGCTGTGTTAAATGTGTTGAGATGTTCTCAGGGTATTTCTGGTCATTTTGAAGTTTATGTGGAGGGTTGTGTGTTAATGGAAGGTGACGTGTTTTGATGTGTTGTGTTATATGTCTGTGAATGGCAGGAGGAAAGTCGCTCTGCCTGCATCTCCAGCACAAAGTAACCCAAATGGAGGACCCGCGGGACTCTCTTTTTCTTTCTCTCTGCAGCTGTGAATCTCATCTCAGAGACGTCTCAGACAGACACAGACAGAGCTTCACTGGCAAACACAAAGAAAAAGATATTTATGTGCTTCCAAATATGAACAACAATGCCTCAATCCAAGTGTTCGGTGTGCGGAAATCTCACTGCATCTGTTTCAGAGTTTTCCGTTCAACTTCTGACACGGCAGATGCATTTATTTTTATAGTTGAGCCAGTAATTAAAAGGCTTGTGTGAGGCTTTCATGTGAGCCACATGGAGCAAATCTGATGTCTTGATTTCTTTCTAGGAACTCTTTTCTTTAAGTGATCTTAAATCAAAATGCATACTACACTCTTAAAAATAAAGGTGCTTCACGATGCCATAGAAGAACCTTTTTGTCTAAATGGTTCCATAAAGAACCTTTAACATCTGAAGAACCTTTCTGTTTCACAAAAGCTTCTTTGTGGCGAAAGAAGGTTCTTCAGATTACAAAAAGTTAAGAAAGAGATGGTTCTTTAAAGAACCTTTGACTGAATGTCTGACACGGCAGATGCATTTATTTTTATAGTTGAGCCAGTAATTAAAAGGCTTGTGTGAGGCTTTCATGTGAGCCACATGGAGCAAATCTGATGTCTTGATTTCTTTCTAGGATCTCTTTTCTTTAAGTGATCTTAAATCAAAATGCATACTACACTCTTAAAAATAAGGTGCTTCACGATGCCATAGAAGAACCTTTTTGTCTTAATGGTTCCATAAAGAACCTTTAACATCTGAAGAACCTTTCTGTTTCACAAAAGGTTCTTTGGGGTGAAAGAAGGTTCTTCAGATTACAAAAAGTTAAGAAAGAGATGGTTCTTTAAAGAACCTTTGACTGAATGCTTCTTTGTGGAACCAAAAATGGTTCTTCTGTGGCATCGCTGTGAAGAACCTTTTGAAGCACCTTTATTTTTAAGAGTGTACCATTTAGGGTGAATATGTTCAAATGTTTTTGAAAGAAGTCTCTTCTGTTCATCAAGGCTGCGTTTATTTGATACATTAAATACATTAAAAACATTAGCATTGTGAAATATTATTATGACTTAAAATAACTGCTTTCTATGTGAATATCTGTTAAAATGTAATTTATTTCTGTGATCAAAGCTGAATTTTCAGCATCATTACTGCAGTCTTCAGTGTCACATGATCCTTCAGAAATCATTGTAATATGCAGAATGCATTTCTGATTATTATCAGTGTTGAAAGCCATTGTGCTGCTTCATATTTCTGTGAAAACTGTGATACATTTTTTTTAGAATTTTTATAAATTATAAATGTTCTGATATATTTGATTAAATTAATGCACCCTTTCGGAGTAAACATTAATTTCTTTAATTTCTTTAAAAAAAAAAAATCAATGACCCTATATATTTATATGCTTATAACCAACATTTAGAGTTAGACTTGACAACTTTTCTTTTTACAGTTGCTTTTTGTTATTATTAATATTAATGAATTTAGTTACTTATTGTACACTGGTACCTTTTATCATAATGCTGTCATTAAGTGTTGCAGTGATTTTAACTATGCTTAACGGGTTTTTAGGCTGTAATCCTTAACCGTGGCTTATTGTTTTATTGAATGTTGAACTTAAAACTGATGTTTAGTACTTTAAAAGAACCAATGGATACATAATGTAATGACCACGTGAACATCCTCTTGAATCTTACCTCTCTCTCTCTGAACTCATTTCCCAGCCTCTCCGTCCTCTTTTCATGTGAGGTGTTTAAATCCTGTAGATGTTGTGTCGGAGGAGCCTCGTGTGATGTTTTAATGAGAATTAGAGGCTGGTATCTCTGAGCGCTCTGCTGCGTTTCCTTAAACTGCCAAGTAAGAGCCCCATTAATAATGCAGCTCATTAAAGTGTGTAATTAATCGGGAGCGGTGTAACGGGGAGAGCAGGGGCCGCTCAGGGAGCCGCAGCGCTTCCCCGCAGAGAGAGGCTGCAGCGCCACACGCCTCCGACTGATGCATTATTTATGTGCCAGAAAAGAGGAGCCAGACTCAAATGAAATGAGATAGATTTGCTCGGCCTCCGTCACTGCTGGCATGCTCCGAGACTTCAGCTGGCATTACAACCCATCCGGTATGCTGCGTGCCTGCGTGCGTGCGTGCCTGAAAGATACGCATGACAATCGCAGCTTCTGTCGAATCGCGATCTCGATTCCATTTCGATTTATCGTGCAGCCCTAGATAAAATGTAAAAATTGAGTTATTTTTGTTGTTCACTTTGGTGAATCTAGTTACACACTTCACCTTTGAGGTGATTTGCTATTTAGCAGATGCTGTTTATCCAGAGTGACGTACAGATTTCCCTGCAGGAATGTGAGGTTAAGTGCTTTGCTTAAGGTCAGCACGGTGTTGGTGAACTCAGCAAGTTTAGTGGAGTTGTTATGCTAGGCTCTTTAACCACCAGCAGCATTAATGAATCCGCTCTGGACGGATCAGGGCTTGACAGTCACATGATCTCAGTCTGATATTGAGTTGTGTCGTGATCCGTGCTGAACCCCTGACTCACGTGTGATCAGCGCTGATGGTGTCGTTGGTCACCCTTGCCTTTGTGGCTCTTTTGGAGACTGACGTGTTCTCCGGCATCCCGGAGGAATGACTTTAATAAAGAGCTGCGGGGCAGGTTTTAATGACACGCTTGTCTCGGGCCGTTCGGCCCCTCGGGGAGCTGAGAAATGGACACTTGATCCGGTGTGAGGGGCGACTGGGGTCTTCATACGACTCGGGTTTATATTTTTGCCTGCACTTCACAGAGCTGACCATATATTGAAATAAAGTATATACACAAGAAATCTGTATATATATATATATATATATATATATATATATATAATATAAATGCAAGGCAGTAAGCTCATATGCAGCATGAACCAATCAGCTTGTGCCAAGTCTTTTAACTCTCTGAATATCAGCAGTTACATTAACAACAACATTTTCGCTATATCGGCCTTCATATGTGAAACTATATAAGTGAAAATATATAAGCAATTACAAATATATGATCTGGTAAAAAAAAAAATATATACGTATGGAATATGTAAAATAAACAGTAACATGCATATGTATAAAATATGTATATATGTAAATAAAAAATTATAAAACAACAAGTATTCGCCAATATATTTTACTGGGCTGTTACGACCTCCTCAGTCTACGGGTTAGGAGGAAGGACAGAATTATAATAAACCTTAACCTAAACTAGAAACCAACATTGTAGAGCCCGTGCTCACTGTTCTAGTTTAATTCAAACAGATCACAACTTGATTGAGCCAAAAAGATTAAAGGTTTATTACAAAAGAAATTACATAAGATTCCAATATATATTATTATATTGTATATATTAATATTTATGGTTAATTATCAGAATATTGTTTTTTTAAACTATAAATGTTATAGTTTAATAAAAAATATTAAAAAAATATGTTTTTAATATTTAGAAAAAAATTATATATATAATTTTTTCCTAAATATTATAATTTTTTAAAAATATTTTAATATATATATAATGTATGTATATATATATATATATATATATATATATATATATATATATATATATATATATATATATACACATATACAC